>NW_010169676.1:37492-77326 GCF_000695765.1 Mesitornis unicolor
GCAGTTTCAGTTCCTAACTTTCTCACAGTCCTGTGTCCATTTTCCCATGTTTAAGAGGTGTGACAATGAATTTACACAGGTGAAGGCTTAAAAGATGAGGAAAAGCTGAATGTAAAAAACTGTGAAATACAGAAAGATACATATAAAATAAGCTTCTATGCAGCATTTAGTTCAACTGGAAGCCCATTTGCCATGCAGGAATTTTAGCCTTTTACTAGGGTCAAATATCTTATGTCAGGAATAAGGGTTTTGTGATTCTGTTATGGACTTGTTCTGTGACCATGGCCAATTCTTTAGTCCTTACTGATGCAATCTGCTCATCAGTACAATGGGAATAATGTAGCAGTCTAGGGGATAATATAGCAATCTAGCAGAAATATCTTAATTATTAATTATTATTAATGCATTCATTAATTTACTGCACAATGTATAGAGATAAGAAATGGTATCTGGATGCTGAATATTACCAACAGCATGTTTAATCTCCATTTGATTGCAACAGTGAACATTTAAGGACTATACTTGGAAGTACACTACTTTTTCCTTCCTCATTTAAGTCATAGGGTATAGTGAAGGTAAAAGTTCACCCTCAAAGTGGTACATTAGTCTGCACACAGAGAAAGCAATAAGTCTGACCTCCTCATCTGTGATTTGATTGTATTAGAAAGTCAATGTCAGATACACTTTGGAAAAGGTCTGAGAAGCACATGTAATTAACTGCTTGCAACTGGGTAATGGAGACTGAGATAACCAAAATAAAGTTTAACCTAGATGCATCACATCAGGATATGCATGGTCTTACATCACTCATGTGAAACTTAATGTACCATGAGAATATTCAAACCATAAAATGTTCAATATAGTGTCTGAGATGTATTACTAGTACATGTACTGACTGCAAGATATTAATAAAGACATTTCAGTGTGTGCCTAATACCTGGGCAAGGTAATTAAGCACTCGAGAAAGGTGTTCTAGACACAAGTTGGTAACCTGTATGGGATGAGTCTGTGTGCAGTTTTAAAATAAGTGGTGTTTTACAGGATCAAGATGATAGTGGAAAATATAGGCAGGAACACATAAAAGCTTTACTAATGAGCATATAACACAGCAAAATATCAAGATGTAAGCAGATTGACACATCATATGATGATTAGTATGCTTGCTCATTGACTCACCTGAATGGAGCAAGTCACCATTCAGGTGCTCTCCTTTTTGGTAGCAGAGGAGAAATTTGGTACTTGGTCTTCTTGATTCTATCACTGTCTTAAAATTTATGCCTGGGTAACAACTATCCTATTTACTTGTCTACTCTCTTTAACTTCCACACAGCCAATGCATGACAAGCAAGACAATGAAATAATCTTAATTTCAGGTTACCCTGTCCTGGTTTTAAAACCAACCCTTTCATATCAACAACAGCTTCAATTTAGTATGATTGAGAAAGTAATATAGCAAAATTCAGCCTGAGATCTTAGAGTAGAGGAAGCCAATGTTTATTTACAGAAGCTTAAAGTGAGTTGATTTCACTTAATCCATCACACTCATTCTCACATAGATTTTGTTCATTCACATTTTCACACCTACATACTCATGAGCATCAAGATGTGCGTGTTCAAGTGGTCTGACCAAAACCATTTATGTGCATTCAAGAGGGTTTTTCTTGGGTTCTTGTTTGATAACAATTAACTACTTTTTTTGGCAGAAGCTTATATATTCTTTAAAAGTCAATAGGTGTTATGAGCTTGTCCTTTGCATCAGTATGCTATTTACTCCAGCCTCCATAAACCTTAGGTAAGGCTGTTGTTCAGAGGGTTTGCTGTTTGTTTTCTTTTCTTTCTCTTTTTCAATATAATTTTGGAATACAAACACATATATGGCTATAGCTTGTTTTCCTGGCTAACAAGAAAGCACAAGATGTATGATGTGCTGTAGCTGTGCTTTCATCTTTCTGCTGTTCAGAATGCAAGATTTTCTGCTGATTAATTCTCTGGTCTATGCAAAAAGCAGACCTTCTGATCTTTTGCTTAGTTTTATTGCTTCTTATGGCATTGCTTAGAGCAACACTGCATTAGAGTGGCTGCTAGGTAGGTCTATGGCAAGGCTTTGGCAGTGTTACAGCTGGTTCTAGCAATGTATGTAGATTGGATATCAGGACAAATTATATTCACATCTTTTCGGTTTTTTCCAAGTGAATTAATTAGACTCTTACATTATTGATTATGATTTATAATAACAGTTGGATTCTATTAATAATAACAAATTAATAAATGGAAGATGTTCTAAGGAATATTGATTGTGACTTCTGTCTTCCCCAACTTGATCCCCAAGGAAAATAGAATTTACAACAGCAGCCATTTGTGAACAGTTGAAAATGACTGGGGGACATGAAATGCCCCAAATGACCAGATTATCTAAGTGGCTTTTGAATTACACTAGTCCTGAAATCTGATTGCAGTTTGTGCTACAGAGCAGCTAGTGGCTAATAGAAGAAAGCTCTGAGCAGTCAGAAGCTCATTCCTCTGAGAACTTTCTTTTGTAAAATTGACTTTATGCTCTTTTTTTTTTACCAATTCTCTTTGTGTATCAAACTTTGAGTGTAAAGCCACAAATTATATACAGATTCAATCTAGCAAGTCTGGATCTGTTCCATAAAAGAGCACTGGGAATTGGCTGGAAAGGTCTTGGAATAAGTCCTGGAAAATATTTGAGATAAACTGATACAAAATTTAAACCATAATGAATTAAATGATGATACTATAATTATCGGCAGTCAACATGATTTACTGGAATATAAATCTTTTCAAGCAATTCTGATTTCACTGTCAACCTTGATAAAATTATGGATTTGGTAAATAGAGCTAAAATTACATAAAGTATTTATTTTAATACCATATGACATTCTAATGAAAGGATTGAATCACACAACAAGTAGATCATGAGTTGCCTAATGAACAGGTGAGTTATTACTGAATTTTCTTTTATATGGTGTTCCTCAGAGATCCATATTGGGCATGGTTCTGTTAAACATTTTCATCAGTGACTTGGTAACAAATATAAATCACTACTGATAAAACGCACTCAAAAGAAGGTGCAAAAACCATATTGTGGATTGATTGAAAAAGCACAGCTGACAGAACTTAAAACAATGTCTAAGAGCACATTCATGGTAAAAGGTACTAATTGTATTTTTGTACTAATTGTAAATGTGTAAACAGTAACAGTGGAATAACAAATACAGCTGTAGGATATTAGTTTAGGTTTGTGTGATTAGTATTGTCATTTCATAAGACAAAGATATACATTTTGATGGTGGTGGGGAATGTAATCTTTCAGTTGAACATGTGATGCATTTGAAAAAAAATCCCTAACAATAATGACTCTGAAACATACTATTCAGTTTTGCTGTCTTTAAAATGATGTTGAACATCTAGGCAAAGAAAAGCCACAGAGTGTCTGCGTTAACGTTTAGTTTGCATTAGGAGAGTAGTTTTTAAATTAAATCATTCAATTTTGCCCCATTGCTGTGTTTTGGTTCACACCATGGGGCCATCTCAGAGCACATGGACAAGGCTGTGTGTGGATATAGGATAAGAGGCTTGCTAGGAGTGCAGCAAGTGTGCCAGATGCTGATGGGCATACATTCAACCTAGAGCCTGCTCAGAGTAAAACTCCCCCAAATACTTGTAGAGCAGTTGATGGACCCTAAAGCAACAGTTTATCTACAAATCTAATCCTATGATCTGTCATAATGTTGATGCAGACATAGCTAGAAATTACCCAAGGACTTTTTTTTTTAGTCGGGCCTCTTTTTCCTCCCTCAAAACCAAAACACACTGGAAAACCTCCACCCAAAATGGTCTATTCCCCCAAATTTCAAAGCTTTTATTTTTATACTAAAGCAAAGAAAAACAAAAACAAAATAAAAAAAACAAACAACCCCCCCCCAAAAAAAACAACAAACAAAAAAACCAACTCTGTTACCGCAGGACAGGAATATCATTGGCTGTTATTAGCTGCTGGCCTGGGATGTGGATTGGAATGTGGAATGTTTAACCTACCTGTAGAAATGAGCAACATTTTGGAAGACACATTTTAGAGTTCTGTGTTAGCCATTTACAAATTCTTTGACTCAGTACTGGTAAAACTGTTAAGTTGGTGTATATATATGATTCCAAAGTTTCTGGATAAATGGGTGGTTTTCTTGTAATAAAATAAGAATGTTACTGTTGGAGTTGTTTTTGTGGAGATAAGGAGGCTAAGGAGCTTCAAGGCTTCACTTTATGCTGGATATTGCTGTCCTGCAATATAACTTTTTTAACCACCAACATTTTTTAAAATAGATACTAATATTTAGTGAAACCTGTTTGAAAATATATACCTAACTGAAACCCAGAGCCTGTTTGTTGTTTTTGTTTGATTGGTTTTGTTTGTGTTTGTTGTTTTGTTTGTGTTTGTTTGTTTTGTTGTTTTTTTTAAAATCTCTTGCCATTACAAGTAGATTACTATAAAAATATATTGTTTCCAAGGAATTCAATAGGGTTTTTTCGGCTAGGATCTGTCACCAGAAAGCTTATAGGATGGTAAAGCAGGGGAAAAATCCCAATTTTCTAAAGCTATTTAAATTTCTGGACAGCAAGTGGTGCTGCTGCATATAGAATAAAGAATGGTTAAAAAAAAACACAAACAAAACAAAAAAAACCCCAAAAAATACCAAAGGGAAAGAAGAAAATCCATGTTGAGGAATTATTTTTCTCTGTCTCAGGAAGAATGCATGTTTGATACATAGTTATAGTGATATATATCTAGAATGCCACTAGAACAGCAGTATGTAAACTTCTTGTATATCAAGAACATAGAGGTATTCAGGAAACTCCGACTGGAAAAAAAAACAACTCAAAAAAATAACATTTTTGTCTGAGCTACTTAAAAATTTTAAGTTATTCACAACTGACCTGTTATTTTTTCGTATTTCTTATGTTAATCTATGATACATGCAAAATTTTAAGCAGCAGCTGGGAGATCTTAATTAAAATCACCAGCCTAAAGTTTTATTTGCCGGAAAACCTGCTTCAATGGTGAAAAATTATTAATAATAATAATATTAGTTAAAAAAAACCTAGCAAGATTTTAATAGTAGTAGTTCAAGCTATTACTTGAACTTGACTACTTTTAATAATGTTTGGGTTTTTTCTTGGTAATTGGATAAGTGATTGATTAAGGTTTGAAATAGCCTTGTCTTCTCCTTTATTGTATGCTAACTGCTTATGGTCATAAAACATAGAATCAAGAACTGAATATATGCATGGATACATACTGAGTTACACAAGGGAACTGCTTCAGTAGCAACAAAAATATTTTCAAATAAAAATATGTCCTATTAATCATCCATAATATTTTGATGTCTTGTTATTTCATAAATATACATAATAAGATATCAAGTGCCTACCTGCAAAAGCTGTTATTTGTCTGTTATTTGATATTGATACAGATAAAAAGTAATAACACCTTTTCTTTGTTATTCTGATTGGCCAAATAATGCACTGCATGATGTCATTCTCAACTGTCTAAAAATGGCATTTCTGCACATTCATGTGTATTTTGGTCTGTGTTTTCCCACGCAATAATATTTGGGTTTTTTAAATTGACTTTTTTTTAATCTACCAAAACTGACAGATTATCTGGGGAATGGAACATGGTGCACAGACAAACGCTGTGTCCCTTATATTTTAGTATGCTTTTCAGATCTGTGTTGTTGGCTGTGTAAGGCCATCATAATGATTTTTTTACCTTTGAAAGTTTGTAGAGATAAAGTCCTTCAAAAACAATTGTGAAAGAAATGTGGATAAGATTTCCATTTGTTATGGAGATTTGATTTAGAGTCATCGGCACTGAAAGTTCAAATGGAAAACACAACACCAATGACATTTCAGTGGAGATTACATCCTAATGATGGGAGAATGTTTCTGTTTTCTTTTCCATTGGACTGGGCACTGATTACCAGAGCAGCAGCTAGGTACTGGTTTCCAAGTCAGAGATCATAACCCTTATGTAACTCTGTAACTTAGAAATAGAAAAGGAAAAAATCCCAAACACATTATTGCCTTTGAACTGTGCCCAGAGATGCACAGAAAAGCATAACATTGAATCTATAAGAGCAGAAAAGGTTAGGAATAACTTCTGTAAAGCTTGATACTTAGCCTCTAGGTCTTCCCCTCTGCACTATTTCTTTGAACAACAGAACACTTTCTTAACTGGAAGTTGTGCAGTTTCCATGTGTGGTGTAGAGCACGTCCAGAATAAGGTGTCCTTATTGAAAACTACCTAAACTTCTGCTTTTAGGACCTTCTCCTAAGGATGTACTCACATATTCTGCCTGACTGTTCCCACTATAGAACTCTCCTGGATTATCATAATACTAGGATCTGTAAAAGGGATGTAGCCCCAACTGCTCTGCAGTTACTGCTTTCATTTTGCTCTTCAGGATTTTCTCCGTTAGAATTGCTTTCATGACTGTATGGCAGTCTAGCAGGGAAAAAAGCCACAGTGAATCCTACAGGTTAAAAGTCCTTTATCTGATAGTTATTCATCCAATCACACACAACCCTGTATTTTATTGGACATAACCCTCTTGGGTTACAGTAAGAAGGACTGATTAAAAGCTATTAATGCATAAAAGAAGGAATCAACAGATAAGACCTGTGAGAAAAAAAAATCAAAACTATATAGAATTGCTGCATTATAGATAGATTTAACTTATTGTTAATACTCTTTCAATTCTAGATTATTTTCTATATTATATTTTCAGAGAAGAAGGATGAAATATCCCACTTAGTCAAGATGCAAGAGTTTGAACAGAAAATATCTCCTGGGCATGTTTAGGTAAGTTGGTTGAATGAGCAGATAATCAAATGGAAGAAACATCCCATAACCAAAATATAAACAGAAATGACCAAAGTTGACTGCTGAGTCTTTTCATGAATAAATTACAGTCAAAGTGAATTTTTTTACTGAGAAGGCAATCCCTAATCAGTTTTCACTGTACTAGCTTGTGCCTCATTTTATTTGCTGAATTCTACTTCTGTTTCTTTTGAATTTGTATTATGAACCCTCCCACTAATAAATAAGAAAATTGGTAATGAATAGTGGGAACATCTCCTCTTCAGTATTTATTCTTATTGTATCATTGTCATAACATTATTAGGGTTTTTCCAGTAGCTTTTTGCGTTAAGAAAAACAATTACTCAAGATAAATAATGTTAGTGTTCCTCTTCCTATCATTCTAATACATTGCTAACATTTTGCAAGATACAATACCTTACAAAACTCTGTTCTGAGGCATATTGTGCTTCATTCAAAGCTATTTTGACCATTGATGGTTAAGGTAGACCCTATCTATAATTTACCACAGAAAACTCCGAGTAACAGTAGCTCAGGATAGTCTTGATCAACATTTATGTGTTGGAAACTTCTGCTTTTCCTCCAACCCACTCCCAAATTGCCAGAAGCAAAAAATGCCCCTGGAATGAAATAGCAGGAATCTTACACATGACTCCTTCACTTGGTTCCTTCAGATGGATTAATCATTTCTCTGTTGTTAAGTGAGAAATAGCGGGCAAAGGTCAGCATAAATCAGAAAACAGTTTCAGTCTCAGGGGGAAACTCCTTTTCAACTTGTGTACTAAGGAGTAGGAACCATTAATGCAGTAGGTGAGAGGAAGCAGCACCAAAGTTGTGGTGCAAAGGCTTCAGATGAACAGCATTTTTCATACAGCTGCCCAACAGATGCTCCCATAACTCAGGTTTTGCACCCCTGAGAATCATAAATAGTTTATCTTTCCACCCATTGAAAGAAATATATATAGGACTCATTGCCCAGGTTTAGGAAAGAACCTCATTAGCTTCGTCTTTATCTCTTTTCCTCCACTGCCCTTCTTATGCAAAGATACAGGGATACCTATACATTTTGGCTATTCCTGCCACTAGTCTAAGGACCAGGCTGGGTAGATTTACCTATCCTTTCTTAAATGATGTTTGGATGAGATGGAGTATTGAATAAAACAGAGTAGTCTTTGCAAGATCAACAAACAGTCATAGTGATAGACTACAGTAGTTTACAGGATAAGGAGAAAGCTAAAATGCAATTTAACTAAAATCCTTTAAACTCACCTCTCAAAGGAAAAAGAGAAAAAAGAGTGAGAGAAAGCACTAATATTACCCTAACTTGGTAGTAAACCTAGTTAATTAAAGGGAAAAGAAAATGGGGTGAAACTCAGTGAGACTCCAACACGAAGAAGTGTAAAATAATGTATTTAATCATTGTTTTAGCTTATTGAAAGACTGGTATCCATAACCATACTTTTTATCTGTTGTGAAGATATCTGTCCTACTGAATTACAGGATTAAAGCTTTTCAAATCTTTCCACTCTTATCTTTTTGAGTGGTGTGGATTTTAACAGGACAGAAATTGCAAGCAGAATAATGCTGTCTCCTCAGAAAATATTGAGTTATGTCCGATGTTAGTCGAAGTTAGCCACAAGTTACATGCCTTAGTGTAGTTTGTTTTAGTAATCAGATATGTTGACCACAGAGGCATTGTTCACTATAGCTAAAGTCCAAAAAATCTGAAGATGAAAGAGGACGCTTGGTCACCTAACCCAAGCATCTGTACTGTACAGACTACAGAATTTCACTCAAAAGTTCAGGAATGAGATTCATTATTTCTGGTATAGCTAATGTGGACCATATGATTTGCTCTGGAGATCTGAAGGACTGGAGAAGTGAGTGAGCATTTTAATAAAGTATTCTGTGACAAAGGTGCCTCCACTATTTACAAATTAAAGCTGCATTTCAAGATTCAAATAGAGTCACTCTTTGATAACAGGTGGAAAGAATAGTGTTTATTATTATTGTTGTTTCTTTATTTGCTTGTTTGTTTGATTGTTTTTAGTCTCTGGCTCCCAAATAGGTCTTTGAGAAGATGCTGAGGGCTCTGAGGGCCAGTTTGACAGCTGAAGGACAGGCCTCCTTAATAAATGGTGAAGAAGTACTATAGATCAGTTCTAACCACTATTATTTCTGTCTGACCTTATTTTGAGTTGTGCCTCATCTTTCTTTTGAGTCTTTACATGTCACAGGGGTTTACAATATTACAGGTATTTCTCATAGTACACTTTTATATTGCAGTAGGACCTTGATGTTTCAGCTAGCACATAACCCATCATGGTAGGTGCTATACAAACATATAGTGCTATAAATATTAGCATCTACATCAAAGATCCTTGAGATGTTTGCTTTGACAGATGGAACATTTATGATTTCAGAAAAATAGTATTTATGGATTATTTTAAATTGTTCTTTGTAATTGAGATAGTTCAGTAGTGCACTGCTTTCTGAACTAACAATGGATTGTAAAGAAAGGGGTTCTTATAAGGTCACCTGTTACATGACGTCAATCCTAAATACCAAAGATTTTGAAAAATGTTGTAGATGCACAATCCTGTGTAACAAGTTTCAGCTTTGTCTTGTTTTTTATACCTGTCTAAAGCAATTACTTGGTGTGAAAGGTCATCAGCAAAAGAAGTCTTTACTTGTAATTTTTGTCATGTTTACTTTGCTTTAGTTATCTCTAAACATCAGAGTTGAGAAGGAAAACAATATTACTCCTCTCCAACTTTCAGATTCAATCTGATTTCTAAAACTTAATGTGAACTTATTTTCCCTTTGCAACTGCAATTAAACTTGAACAACAATCATATAAATACAGAAAATACTTCAGGTCTTAATTCCAGGTACCACATGTCCTGAGATGCAGATGCTTTGAAGAAGGCTTTTAGGTTTTATGCGTATGTATATATCCATATGCAATAGACTATTTGTGCACAAGCTCACAGAATTTTGTAAAAGGTAAACTTCCTTTTAGTTCACACTAAGAGAGAACTTATCTGTTCAGTGTATTTCCCTGAACTAGAAATACTTTAAAATTAATCAAATGGGGGTTTCAGGGTCAACTTTTGTATTAGACAGGACCTGCAGAGTGCCCAGTGTAGGAGGACAACATGACCCATCCTTTGTCAGTTACAGTAAAGTATAGCCAGATCTGACACTGGTGCAAACACCCCAGCGCATGTCTAAACTCCAGCCCATCATGGGAGCACCCACGGCGCACACCCAGGATCACATGGCACATGGCTGGAACCACACTGTTGCATTAACTCACCAAACTTTTCTCCTGGACCACATAGTCTCCACAGTGAGACAGGGAAAATTTTCAGTTCATAAAACTACAATATATCCATGATTTAAGTGTTTTGGATTCTGAGTCCATTCAGTCTCTGCGCTAAGAAGCTGGTCTTTAATTGCAACAGCTTCGAGGCTAAGCCTTGATTCAGTGGTCTCAACATAGGTAACTGATGCCATTTAAGATACTTTGTTATATCATGTTGGCCGTCAGCTTCTGCTTCAGTAACTGCAACAGTTATCTGGAAGCCTACACAGGATGTCTCTGCTTCTGTGAATACACCAAGTCCTGGTATCTTTGGGGTCTAAGTACAAACAAGTTGTCAGACCTTCTGTTACGGTCACTGAAAATTGAATGAAGGCAGCCACTATAGCCTAGAAAATTCTTCAAACTACCCTGAAGTAGATCCAGAGTGCTTGGTGCTTGATCCAGTTTCCCAACAGGACACATGCTCATGGGTCTAGCAGATATGGCAGAGAGCACAAAAAACTTGCAGCTATCTAGACGAACAATGAGAAGCCAAGCAGTATACAGCACTGGAGAAGCTGGTTTAGGAGACTTCATAAAATCCCTAAAAACTGTTTGACTGAATCCCTCTTTAGGTATGTTGACTATGTTCATTAGATCACTCTTGATCATGATGGGAGGATATAGGTTCTTTTCATGAGCAGACTTCTACATGTAAACACATGTATTTAGGTGTTTGAATCTAGAATAAGATAGTAAGTGTGATACCGTCTCTGGTACTTTAATTTACTGTTTTTTTATGTTTCTTATGAATTAACAAACGCATCAAGAGTAGGTTCATTGCTGATTATATAATTTTAAATTTTCATAAAAAGTATTAAGTTTTTGATAAATATTAAGTTCATGCAGGTAAAGTTGTATTTAATCCTGGATTTAGCAAATCATTACAAATAAATGTTGTTCAAGTTGGTATCTTTAGAATGCTTCCAGAAACATAACTTCATTGCAAAGACACATATACCATATAAAGAATTTATTTTTAGAATCACTTATATATTTTGACTGTATCTGCTCTGCTTTCTATACTACTATTATGTTTTATATTTCTTAAATATATTTCCCAAAACAACTCGAAAATAACCTAGCATAAACAAGCCTGTTTACATCCATTTAACTGACCAGAGGATGGTCTGTACTCTGAGGTTAAGGCTGCAGTGCAACTGGAAGAGTTCAAGCCTTTAGTAGCTTATAACATTGGAATTTTTGAGGGCCAGTATCCTAACCGTTTAACCTTATGCATCTGAATGATATGTGGTTTATTCTGACTATGCCTCTCATCTTAAAATTTGGCACTGAGATGCCTCTTTTGGGAAAGCAAATGCCTGTAGAGTATCACACATGGAGATCAGCAAAAAATAATGATCCTGCTGGGCTTCCGTACAGGTACAACCTGGCACTCAAGGTCTCCTAGAAACATTAAATTTCTGACAATTCTGAGCATCTTCCTTCAGGATATCCCCATAATCATTACCCTGAACAGAATAGCATTTTGGATAGCCAAATACTTAGATTAAATTTTATCTCAGTATTTTTTACTCTTTAACTTGGTTTATACTTGCCCAGAACTTGATACAGCTTTCTGGGTACCAGTACATTGTAGAACTAATTATAAAGACCATACAAATAATCAAACAAGTATTCCTTGTTTATATACACAAACATGACATAGAAATAACATTAACACCACCATTAACACCAGCAGTAAATAGAAGATAGGGGAATTTTGAAATGCACATATGAGTGCTTACTCCATAGATGTGTATAAAGTCAAGTTTTCTAGCTGTTGTTTTTTGTTGTTTTTTTTTCCTCATGCCCAAGAAGTCTGAGTAAAAGGTGGTGACAGACCTCTCCATAGACCTCATCTTGTGGTTCCCTACCTTGCCACAGTCAACTGTGTGATTTGTGCCTGTGCCCACTATCATAACTTCTTTCCAAATCTCTGAAAAAAAAACCCAATGTTGTGGCTCTGTTCAGCTCTTGACAAGTATGTCTGCCTTTCCAGCTCCAGTCCTCTTTTGTATTCCTATGCTTACCGTGTAAGCCCATGTCAGAAAATTGGTCTGACACAAGACTATTGGGGAGGAGACAAGGCAGGGAGGAGAAGAAGCTACACAGCATCTCAGTCACATCAAGGCTGTTCTTGAATAGAATGCAGACAAGTTTGGTCTATACCCATGATACACATAAATATCAGCTTAAGAGATTTGAATATCATGGTGTACAGAAAAGCTAATTTATATTTTTTGTTTTCTTGGAGGCCTGTAGTTGTGGATAAATTTTGTGTAAGACAGATTAGTTATACAGATGACTGTATTAAGAGAACAGCATCAATAACACTTCTAAAAACTCTCTGAAGCTTTTCTATGATAGCTTTAATTTTTAATATGTGAAATCTTTTCTACAGAATATGCAGTTCAGCAATACAAAGATCTTATTGTGATGGGTTTGGTATGAACTTACAGACTCACAATTTATGCCAAGTTTACTGACCTCTTTAGGTACACAACCTAGGAAATACTTGGGGTTGAAAGATGCCTTAAAAACAAATGCTTTGAATTTTACTTGATCATACAGATCACAAAGATAGCAGGTAAAGCAAAAGGGTTACTGAAGATTTGTCATTTGCAGAAGTCTGAACAGTGCAGAATTGCTTCATGACAAATTGCTTGGAATGAAGGTTTCAGTTCTGTTGTTTCAGAGAAGAAGCAAACAAATAACAAGAAAATCGTAAGAAGGTTGTTCAGCAGAGATGAAGACGACAAACATATTTACGATGTATCCCATTCATCAGCAACCATATATAAATATCTCCATATATGTACTTTTTAGACAAGTGGGGTAAATATTTATCTCCTACTTTCGGTCATGTTGGTTTATACGTACATTTTTTATATGTACAGGTATAGGAGGTATGGAGTTTTCAGATATAGCATACTACTTACAAGAGATCTACTAAGAAGTGAACTGGTGGTTGGTAAGGTAGTGTAGGGCACTGAAAAATGGCATGAAATACAGTTGAGGCAAGTGAGTTTAAACATGTGTCTCCATTGACAAGAAGTTGAGGTTAGGCAGATAGTTCACATACACATGTTTTTGTGTTTTCACGTTAAAACACAGATTAGGATATTTAATCTAGATTTGATATCCTACCAAAACTGCAGATGGAATCTGGGGGTGGAAGTGTCAGTTTACTTTGGTTTATACTCATTTCCCTATACTGTTAAAGTTATTCAAGATTAATCAGGACATTTCAGCAACATCACCTCTTGGACTCATGGGTTACATTACAACCTGAAATTAGTAGAGTGTTTCTAGTGGGAATTCTCAGTGCTCATACACTTTAGGTTATGGTTAACCACTGTATTACCACAACACTCTCAACAGCTACATTTTATCTGGGGCATTGGAGAGAATATGCTTTTTTAATGTAAACTCGAGGGACATGCAGAAACAAACACCAAAGACACATAGGACTGTTTATTGTACTTACATATGACAGTAACAAGAAGCATACATCATTAAAAATGTTGGGTCATTGATGTCTGGCATAAAACTGTGTCATGGTTTAACCTGGCAAGCAGCTAAACACCATTAAGTCACTCACTTGCTCACATTCCTCCCCAGTGGGATGAGGGAGAGAATCAGTAGAGTAAAAGTAAAAGTACTCATTAGTTGACATAAAGAGTATTAAATAACTAAAACAAACCAAACTGAAAAAATAATAACACCAATTAACTGTAATAAGAACTTAATCAATGATAATAAAGCAATCAAAGATATAATCAGCTCACAAACAGCAGTCACTGGCTGTACACCAAAATAAACATGACAAAGGAGGGGTAAGCCTCAGGAACTGAGACAGGACATCATCATGGAGAAGATAAGGAAAGGAAGTAAAGGAAGAAGAGAGGGAAGGGAGGAAAGAGAAGGAAAAGGGAAGGGATCAAAGAGGTAATCCCCAGTAAACTCTGCAATTTATACTGAGTGTGACATTTGTGGAATAGAATACATCTTTACTAGTCTGCTTTGATCACACCCAGATCACCTATCCTGGTTCACCTGTCTCAGAAAATCCTGGGCTTTTGCTTGTCTCCCATCCGCTTGTCCAACAAAGATCCAACTTTCAATCCCTGCAGTGGTTAAGGCAAAGATCCTAATTTACTTCAGAGTCACAGAATCAGAGAATATTAGGAGTTGGAAGGGACGTTGAAAGATCATCCAGTCCAACCCCTCTGCCAAAGCAGGATCACCTAGACTAGGTCACACAGGAATGCATCCAGGCAAGTTTTGAATGTCTCCAGAGAAGGAGACTCTAAAACCTCTCTGGGCAGCCTGTTCAAGTCCTCTGTCAGCACAGAGAGTCACAGTAAAGAAGTTTTTCCTTGTGTTCACATGGAACCTCCTATGCCCCAGCTTGCTCCCATTGCCCCTTGTCATATCGTTTGCCATCAGAGAGAAGAGCCTGTCTCCTTCCTCCTGACACTCGCCCTTTACAAATTTATAAACATTAATGAGGTCACCCCTCAGTCTCCTCTTCTCCAAGCTAAAGAGACCCAGCTCCCTCAGCTTCTCCTCATAAGTGAGATGCTCCACTCCCTCAATCATCTTTGTGGCTCTGCGCTGGAGTCTTTCAAGCAATTCCCTGTCCTTCTTGAACTGAGGGGCCTAGAACTGAACGCAATATTCCAGATATGGTCTCACCGGAGCAGAGGGAAGGAGAACCTCTCTCGACCTACTAACCACACCCAAAGATGCCATTTGCCTTCTTGGCCGCAAGGGCACATTGCTGGCTCATGGTCATCCTGCTGCCCCCCAGGTCCTTTTCTGCCTGGCAGCTTTCCAGCCACTCCTCCCCAGGCTTGTAACACTGCATAGGGTTATTGCAGCCAAAGTGCAGGACCCAGCACTTGGCCTTGTTGAAGCTTGAACAGTTGGCCTCAGCCCATTGATTCAGCCTATCCAGATCCCTCTGCAGAGCCTTCTACCCTCAGGCAGATCAACACTCCCTCCCAACTTAGTGTCATCTGCAATCTTACTGAGGGAGCACTCAATGCCCTCATCCAGGTCATTGATGAAGCTGTTAAACAGGACTGGCCCCAAAACTGAGCCCTGGAGTACACTGCTTGTGACTGGTCACCAACTTGATTTAGCTCCATTCACCACAACAATCTATGCTCGGCCATCCAGCCAGATTTTAACCCAGCAAAGCATATGCCTGTGCAAGCCATGCCCAGCCAGCTTCTCCAGGAGGATGCTGTGGGAGATGGTGTCAAAGGTCTTACTGAAGTCCAGGTAGACAACCTCCTCATCTACTAAGCAGGTCACCTTGTCATAAAAGGAGAAAAGATTATTCAAGCAGGACCTGACCTTCCTGAACCCATGCTGACTGGGCCTGATTGCTTGGTTGTCCTACATGTGCTGTGCTATGTCACTCAAGTTGATTTGTTCCATAACCTTCCACGGCACCGAGGTCAGACTGACAGGTCTATACTTCCCCGGGTCCTCTTTCCAGCTGTTCCTGTAGATGGGCATCATGTTTGCAAGCCTCTGGTCAAATGGGACCTGCCCAGTTAGCCAGGACTGCTGAGAAATGGTGGAGAGTGGCTTGGCGAGCACTTCTGCCAACTCCTCAGGACCCTGGGGTGGATCCCATCTGGCCCCATAGAATTGTGTACATCTAAGTGGTGTAGCAGATCACTAACCACCTCTTCATGGATTATAGGGGCTTCACTGTGCTTTCCATCACTGTCTTTGCGCTCAGGGGGCTGGGTTCCCAGAGTACTACTGGTTTTCCTACTAAAGACTGAGGCAAAGAAGGCATTAAGTACCTCAGGCTTTTCCTCATCCCTGGTCATTATTTTTCCCCCCACATCTACTAGAGGGGGGAGACTGTCCTATGTCCTCCTTTTGTTTCCAATGTATTTACAAAAACCTTTTTTGTTGTCTTTAACAGAACTAGCTAGGTTAAGTCCCAACCGCGCTTTGGCCCTTCTAATCCTGTCCTGTTCTGTTTTTGTAGCAACTGCTTTGTGCACTAAAAAAGGCACAATCTGTGTAAAAATACCATGTCACAAGGTAACTAAAGGCTGAATCTGAGTGCATATATAAAGCATGTTGAATTAATTTGTCACCCTTTGTTACTAGTATGGATAGATGGAAACTACAGCCTGTGCTTTCCTCTTCACTGCTTAGATGCCATCAAATGTTATGAAGTAGAGAATTGAAGCCTGTATTGTTAAATTTGGGGCAAATTACATTAAACTGCAATGTATCATGTTAAATTAAAAGTGAAAGACCCACAGCCACCTCCTGGAATACTAGGGAGTCTCCACGAACATGAATAAAAGGATTTTTTCCCACATTTGTCTCCCTCAAAATCTGACACTCAAATAAAATACTTTATTTTGTCTCACTACCAGGGAAAACTACTATTCACTTTTCAGTCTCATATTTACCTCTATGGTCACTGGTTTTGCCTAACAGTCTTTGTTTCTGTATCATTTCTTTGAAAGTTTTGCACAGAGTGTGTTGATCTGGAATCTGAAGTGCAAGCTCCCTGTGTTGTTGTTTACTTTTAGGAACACACTTTGGATTAATGAAATAATGCTATTTTAGTTCTCAGAAATTTTGAAAAGTAAGAAAAAAATTAGAAATTAGAAAAACATTAGAAAAAAATTAGAAAAAAAAGGATTTGACTTATCTTCTGAAGTGCTTTCAAATATCCTAACAAAAAATATTGTGGCAAACTGAGATAAATTTTTGAAATATAGCTTGGGTATAGATAGTACTAAAACTTTTACATCTGGCATCATTCATATGTACATGCTAAACAAAGAATCAGCTCCATTTCTAAGGTGCACTATCCCAGATTAAACAAGGTGAAATATTAAATTGCTGTAATTTTTGTCCTGGAGATATATGTGTATGCATAGATGTATGTAATTGAAATACAAATACATTGATATACATAAGTATATGAATGAATACATAAGTATACAGGCACATTAAAGAATATATCTGACTTCAAATCCATCTAGAAAGGACAGTATAGTTATCATTCACTTTACTGCTAAATGTTTATGATTATAATATGGGGTCATCTGCATTTGTTTAGTACATGATTAATGACTTTGTTGTTGTACCTCTTGCCTGGCCAGGTCCACTTAGTTAATTTTGTTTGCTTGTGTGTTTTCTTTTACTCTATAGATTTAGAAGTTCCCTGGAAACAATCAGCAGACTATTTTTCTACTTTTTATGCAGGAATTTGTTTGCATGTATAAGTGTACTTCTACCATTTTGGAAGAGTGAAAGACTTGGTGAAAGGCTAACTCTTCATGAAAGAGCTCAGTTTACCTTATGCCTTTGTAAGATCAAGTGCTTCAAAATCCCCATTGTGTACCTTTTTCTTCTTTCTTTAATTGAGAATCTATGAGTAAATTCTGCCTATGTAATCAAAATACACTTTTTCTACAATTGAATATAAATTATGGTTAATTAATTGAAAGTTAGTTTCTAATATCAGCAAAAGCAAAATGAAATTACCGTCATTGTAGATTGGAGATACCACTGACTAAGTAATAATCAGCCATTAAACTCACATAGTTTCACTGGGAGGAGGTATAGAAAAAAACATGTCTAGGTCTTAGTCTCTGAGAATTTGCTTAATAGCCAGAATTCCTGAGGCTGAAATGTATCCAATTAAGAACAATTAGAGTATTATTTGGTGTAAGAACAAATTCAGATGCTTGTTCACCACTGGTCAATGTCTTTTTGCTACAGTTGTCTTTTCCAAGCAGGTTTGTTCCAACCTCAGAGAAATACATTCCATTAGGACTGTGTCACAATTCCTTACTATTTTCAGCTGTACAAAAACCAGCATTTGACTTCTGCATTTTTCTGGAGCTCACATGATACATCATTGGTCTTCTCATCAAAAGAACAGACCTCGTTCTTTCCTGTAATCTAAATGTATGGAGGCCTCTTGTTTCACAAGATTTCTGTGCTTTCATTGAGCAGTTCTCACTTGCAGGTTCATGGTTGTCTTTTTTGATCTCTACGCTCTGAATTGCTTAGAGGGCGCAGAGATAGTAAATTTGGGGTCAGTTCTTTAGCCAAATGAATGGCTGAGTGTTTTTGTAGAGAGTACACTATGCTTGGGGGAAAGCTCCCAATTTTATATGTTATTGACTAGGAAAAAAGTTATAGTCATAGGAAAGAAAACCCCAACTTATTAATATCTTTCACTGCAGTTTTGCCCTGCAGGTATCCAGTGGAGACCAACAAAATCTTGTATATTGCTCGATTAACTCATTTTATAGGAAGGCCCGCTGTGGCACTAAGGAAAGATTTATTCTTCAGAAAGAAAGAAAAGTCTTGAAAAAGCTCTAGCTTAGCAAGACACAGACAGTGTACATTACATTGCTCTCTTCTCTAGTATAAACAACAAATGTTCAAATATATTGGCAGTTTGTGGTTACACTGGTGATAGGAAGTAAAGTTATTACTTAGGTCAATAAATAAACTTGTAAAAAAATTACAGGGAGAAAAACTGATGAGACAAAATTTATTCACTCTATGGGGTATCATTATGCATTATTAAGTATTTAATATGCTTTGGTAGAACTACAAGGGAGTCCTGTGGAAAGGCAGGTTTATTTTCTGTTATTAGAGTTTCAAGTTTGAATCTGACAAACTTTTCCACTTTCTTATTTTTGATGACTTTAGCAAAGACCTATGCTTTTCAAATCACTCTTGTGGTGGTTAAAATAAAAAATAATTCTGTGTAGGTTTTACATTTAAACTTTTGTTCAACAAGGCTTTTTTCACTGTACTCCAAAAGGCAGTATGTTCTATAATAGTCATGATATGCTATTGAACAGGGAAGTTTTAAAGAGAGATGGTGTGTTTTTTTCTGAGATATAGCTAATAAACTGTGAGTAGAAGTGATCTGAAGATAATAAAACAACTCTTTAATTTATCAGACTCATTGCTATGCATTAATTCCCTGTTGTTCCTTTAAGGGAAGCTATATGTCTTTCTTGATAAAAGTAACAGAGAAATACTTGATCCTCCTCTTTGTATTATTAGCTCTTTCTTTGTGTCTCTGCCCCTCTCTCACTGTCTGTTTCACTGTCTCTCCTTCTCTCTCCCCTACCTATACAATTGCTGATATATATCTTTAATATATCTTTTTGAGATGCTGCAACTGCTCTAGAAGAAAGTCCAGAGCATCTACAGAAATCAGTTTGGGAGGAAAATCAATTTTGTATAAAAGAGGGGCTTTTGGCTTATTTGAGTACATGTAAAGACAACTGAAAATATAGAAAGCAAATTCTAATAGTGCATACAGAGCAGTATGTTTCCCAACAGTTTGCTAAGCCAGTCACTCCTACCTATTGACATCCCCGTGCTGCCCCATGTAGCATAATACAGAGAAAGACATGCTGTCTGTAAACAAGTTTACTCAAGAACGCTAAGTAATAACTCTTCATCCGCACAGAAAACTTAATTAGGTTGCTCTAGAACAGAGGTTATTGGCCCAACAAGAGTTTCTTGATGTGGTTTTTAGTGTTGTGTTATAGGTGTCAGATTTGATCAATAACTTGCACAGATTTTCAGTTCCACTAGCAAGAGCCTCAGGTTTAGATGATCAGTATTTGCAAAACATGTTAATTATATTGCTTTGACTAGAATTGCCATGCATTTTAAAACTTTTCCATGACTGAAAATATCACATAACACTACATAGAGTTTTACCCTTGATTTAAGATAATGTGAGACACTGAAATATTTTCTTTTTGCCTTTTCCTTCAAATAAAGAAGAAGGGGAGCTGAACATATAAGCTTGCACACAGAAGTTGAAGATATACTTCCATTTGTCTAATGGAACTAAGACTATTTATGATGCAATGAGTATTTTAAAAATCAAGAAGCAAGTTTGCATTTTTAAGAAATACAGTGCATTAGGGGATTTTTTTTTCTTTTTTTAAGGCCAATGGACTAAATATAGCATCAATGTATTCAAGTCTTATTGGCAAGGCATCATATACACCTCAGTGAATGGATGAACAATTAAATGAAGCTGTTCAGACTGATATTAATTAATTTTAAAGATGTGCCTAGAATTGCTTTGGAGGAAGAAGAGAAAAGAAGAAACTAGAAAGCATAGAAAGAAACTAGAAACTTGGTAGTTTTTTGAACAATGTGAAATTCAAGTTAAACAAAAGGTTGCTGCTCTGCTCAAGACGTAACACAAATGGGAGAAAGCATTGAAAGGAGAATGAGAAGGATGATTAAAAAAGAGACTGAGCTAAGAGAACATGATCAGCAGTGTGGTAATTACATTTTGAGACTAGTGAAAAATGGTCTGATCTTCAATAGTGTGGCTGATGATAGCCTAATACATCAAATAAAAGAGTAGTGTTTTATTATAACATTTTATAACTTCATTCTTAAGTCTATAACCCAATATGCACCCAAAAGCTCCATCTTGTATAGTAAGAAAACAGAGATGTACTGAAAGAAAAGAGAATACATGCATCACTTATGTAACAGGATGGGATTCTGAAGATGAGTATAATAATCCTCACCATTACCAACATTATTTTCCCTCTCTAAAAGCATACACTGAAAAATTAAACACTTTCATATTACCTGAAAGAAAAGGCATCGTCTGTTTCATCCATGAAGGGTGATGGCACAGCTTTCACTTGACAGAAAAATAAAATTTTTATACCTCATCAATCTTTCACATTTGAGAAGGAAACATACTGTAGCAGCCAACCTTCACAGGTGATGTACACCATTCAGTAGGTCTGACACCAGAGTTTAAAGTCTGTGTAGCAGATAGTCTTCATAAAAACACTGGCTCACCAAGACAGCAATGTTATCCACATCTTAGTAGCTCTCTAGTACCTTAGTAGCTCTCTATTACTTCCTAGGCATTTTCCTTTCCTAGTGTGGGACACTCAGATGCAATAATCTGAGAAATCCTCAGTCTGCAAGCAACATAAGATCTCAGGATAGAAATGAAAAATTATACAGTATTTGTGAAGCAGCCTTTAAATAGTGTTGCTTTGGCATCAGTCATGCACAGCACTCTGCTCGTAGACAAAAATTCTCTGAAAAAGGTCAGTAGTGAAAGTTTGGATCAGTTGATCAATATTGGGGATCAAAATCTGTCATCTTTCCACATAAGGTAGCATGTAACCAGAAATCTAAGCTACTTCTTCTTCCTTCCTCAATAGGAGGTCAGTTGAGGAATAAAGTCGAGGGAATAAGGAGGTAGACAAATATACTAAAGATCAATAAAATTCTGGATTCCTCTTTCTGATGTGTATACACATTTAAATTTATATTATTTATGTAGTGGAAACATGAATGTGTTTCATTGGAGAGTATCACAGTCTCCACATACACACACAAACCTAAACAAAGCTACAAACATGCAGCATTCAAAATCATGCTAGGCATAAACAGTATAGGATTTTTCTTTCTCCCCTGTTTTAGCATTTAAAAAATTTTCCTACCCCTTACTTATTTTGTGATTTATCACCTTGCTATAAAAAGTCACAGAGGTTTAGCCATTAGAAGTCATATTTCACTCTGTGCTAATGAACATGCAATATTTCTGAAAATCAGCCTTTAGCTGTATTCTACTATTGTTATGGCTCTATTACCTGACTGTTGGCAGTTTTTGCAATATTATTGGCTGCTCATGATTTTCATTTGATAACATTATAAACATTTTTCTCTAATCATTGTGTATATATGCCTGCATTTCAATCTAGCTGAATTATACATGATACTTCATTGCATTTTCTGAAAGCAGTTCATGTTTTCTCCACATGAGGGTCCAACTGTTCACCAGGTATATTAAATAATATTATTACATTTTGAAAGGTATTTCGTATTTTGAACAGGCTACCAAGTTTTGTTCCTCTGCAGAGCAACTTCTGTGTATCTACACTGATAACTTCTTTTGTTCTTATCCTCTTCATTTTTTACCCCTTTTGTATTATATCTTTAGATTTTTTTTTTAAAGATAACTTAAGGAGTGCACTGTGGTTTTGTTTCAGAAAGAGAAGACACGTGAAAGAGTATCTATTTATAGAAAGTATATATTTACGTATTTTTGAGCAGAAACAAGTCCTCTTTAGAAACAACTCTAATACATATTTCAGAGCACATACTTAGGATATATAAATGTAGATTCCTCGTCACTAGCTCGGGTATGGCATCATTCAAGTCAGACTCCCAAGGTTCATGGTGGATTTAGGTTGAAAGCAGACTGCGTCTGCATTTGTGTGTGCTTAGGATACAGCAGAACAGCCTTATGTCATCTACAAAAGGTACTTAGATGTGCTTTCGTCTACACACTGTAAGAGGACATGTTTTTAGTACTCTAAAGAGTATTGAAAACTTGCTAAGGCACATTTTTCTGTCATACATCATGTGTTATCTGTGGGGAGTATTGTCAACAATCGATACATATACAACACTTCTGTAGAATAAATTTATATTAGTAGTGTATGAGAAGATCTTGGGTATGGACAATTTTTCTGCTGCTTCTCCATTTGCAATGATTTAAGCAGCTCCAGTATTGAAAGTTAGTTAAAGATCCAGCAGCAAAAAATGAACAAGTGTTTGCCTCTTCTTTGCATCTGACTGAGTTGGATGAAAATGAAAATAGAGATAATTTCAGCTGAATTAGTTGCAAATGGAAAATTGATAACAAGATTCGGAAATCCAATAAATAATACTTACTGTAGTTATTTACTCTCTATGGCTATTAAATTATACAACAACATGTTGCTAGCACCTGGATATTATCTATGTGAGCAGCTTTCTGGCTCTAGACACTAGTTAAAATGTTGCTTTACTCTTTGGGAAAAGAAGTTGGTGACTTTTTCATCTCCTTTTCTTTTTCTGAATTTGAGAGATTTGGCAAGTTTTGAATATGTAATTTGTAGACTGCACACCTTCTGAAGAGGGAGGGATGTCATACTACCTTGGCAGTGGTAAAGTATTTTCAGGTGCCTCTAGACAGTTAGAGAATAGGGCTTGAGAAAGTAATTATTTAAATATTAACTTTTACGAAAGTGATTGAGAAACAGAAAAACATTTCTACCTTAAATGTTCTTCAAATCTATGGTAAAAAGTAGTTGTAGTGTATAACTTCTGACATTAGTAGAGTCTGTCTATTGTTCTTCTTAGCTGGACCAAAATTACTTTGTTGAGTTCTCAGATTTTCTGTATAGAAAGGTCAGTGAAACTCTACCCTTTCATAGCTGAACAACTGGAAATATGTCTTAATGTACACTAAGATATTTTAATCGTCTTTGATCTTTCCCCCTTGTTTTCAAAGGGTTTTCTTAGCTTATAGGGTCTATTTGCAAAAATGTGTTTCCCTGTAATGAATTTGGTATTGCTCTCTATAAAGTCAAAACTATCCAGCAGAGCATTAGGTGAAAAAAAATGAAGATAGAGTTACAAGTCTGGTGATTTAAATATGAAACATAAATCTCTTTTAAACAATAAGGGTCAAGTCACAAAAAAAAATAGTGGAAATGATCTGTAGTCCTTTTACAAAAAGAGAATTTTTAAACCACTCAAATGTATCTGTTGGAATTCATAACTTTATTCAGGTGAAATCCAAGTGTTCAAGTGAAATCAATATAGGAAGCACATGTGAACCATAAAGTCATAGAATCATAAAATCCTGCAGAGTTTGTGTTTCAAAAACAAAGATCCTTGATTTCTGAGAGTAATTTTTCTCTTCTTACTGAGTTTGCTAAATTTGAGAATCTGTTGTAGCCAACATATATTAAATGGAGACAAACATTAAGGTAGATTTTCATGCCTTTACATGGACTATGGCATATAGGTTAATTAGAAAGATTAACTGCTGTATATTTTATACTGAATTTATTTCCATTTCTACTCCATTCCTTTTTAGTTAGTAGGAAAAGTAAAATATATGCCAGCAATATTTTAAAATCATAGAAAGATCAGGGTACGGCCATTAAAAAGTTATATTTCATTGTATTTTCAAGTAGGGGATTAATCAATGTTGTCATTTTATATTGACCAGCTTTTCTTTAATATCTGTATTCATAGATGTTACAAGAGTGGTTTATTTCCTTTTTGTCTCTTTCCTGGTTTTGACTCTTTTTTGACAAGAAACGTTTCAATTGTTGCTGTTTACTAGTTTTTGTTCTCACCTTCTATTTTAGGATGAAAGAAGAAAAGAATTTAAAAAACCTGTTTTCCTGTGTGAAATGCACATAGAAAATACACAGCTTTATTAAGAGCTGTTCTGCATAATCATAGGTTTTGGAGAACAACAGAAGCAACAGAAATGTAAGGAATTACTTTGTGACAAATGAAAATATAAATATAAAAAAGATTTATAAAAGCTGTGATCTACTTTTATCTTTTCTTGTTACCCAGTATTTCAATTCTTCTCTCCTGTGAAACACTTTTTACCTTAGTCTTTAAAATAGACTAGGCCTTAGTCTTTAAAATAGACTTTAAAATAGCTTTTACAAATAACTGCTGTAGGTCTTGCTTTCTTCACTGTCATTCTTCAGAACAATTGCAACTACATATTTTTTCCTAAAGTGAAGCAAAACCAAGTTCTGTTGTTTTCACTTTCTGGGCCCCATTTCTGGCTGCAGCACTGGGGAGCTATTGTACCACCTAGTCATCAGACTGGCAGCTATAGCATCCTTATCATGATCCGATAGACTGTATAACCCACAGTTCTTTCCACTGTGAAGAGCGCACTATCCAAAGGTCCACAGCATATTTTAAGTAAGACTGAATAAAACATTTCCTGGTGACAGTTCACAAATAGCATAGGTTAGACACTACAGGCCATTTCCAGTCAGCCACCTGGTATTAGATCGTATGAGGGTTTAAGAGAGTGGAAGCAGGCCTTTCAGTGCCAGCTGATCTCAATGCCAGAGAAGGCCCTCAGAACATTTAATTTACTAATGTAGGTGTAGCATATGATTCTCACTTTCTAGCTGAGCTGTCTCAATATGCTGCTGTGAGGTCCTCTTCTGTATTCAGGAATATTACATTCTTGGCTACAAAGCAGCCCATATTAATACAAGGAAAGCATTGGGAGTAAAAGGCATTTGAATAATGCCCTTACCAACAGGATTTAACTTTTGTTCAGCCCTGAATTGATCAGGCAGTTGGACTACATGATTGTTGTAGGGTCCTTCCAACTGAAATATTCTAGTTTTGTCTAGTTTAGTTTATTCAGATAGTCTTCAGACTTACCCTTTTTTGATGTTTCTGTCACTATGATGTTACTGTGACTGTCACTATTTAACTATTTATCAATTTTGCTCCTCTGAGTCCCAAGAGGGATATAAATCTTGTCTTTTATGTCAAAAGACACTTGCAGTGTTGGACATGCCAATTACAGTGTTGAATTTGGGCATCTAATTTCTTGAGTGCATTTCAAAGCACTTAAAATATTTTAATTGTTTGTCAGAATACTTTGAAATAAACAACTCAAAGCTTTTCTATAAGAATTTGGCCACAACGGTAACTCATATTGAATTAATGGAAGCAGTATTTATGGCCCATGTAAACAGATATGTTTTTATTATATTTTGCCACTCTGAATGATCCCCATTCTTCTTAACTAATATTCAATATAAGGTACATAATCAATGAGCAATGACATTATTATAATCTTGAAAAGATCTATGTTAGGTGTAAGATATGGTATTATGTCAGTAACTAGATACATTCACTGGATTTATCGCTGAACTTGATCAGCATAATCCTTTGCAGAAATCCAATGGTATCTTCCTTATTCTGTCTGGGTTCTTCCCATTTTCCTTTTTTTTTTTTAATTTTTTTTTTTATATTTCTCCCTCTCTGAGGGAATAGTACTCTATACTGAGTAGCACTCAATTTAGTTGTTTTGACATGTGTAAGCTTTTATAGCCTACATTTTACATCTTTATATTTTTAAATGCCAGCATGTTTATGCTCTTGTAAAAAATACAATGCAGGAAAATTGACTGTGAAAGTCATAGCAACATTTCAATAATACTTTGAAGAATATTTAGTCATATAATCAGATAAAAACTAATACACATTCAGAGAAGAAGACATCACCACAGACTTTATCATAAAAATATATAACTGCGCAGTAACTCAAGTTTCTCATATGTCATCCTTTATATTTAGAAAATTAAGTATGATACTCTTTCCAGAAGTAAAGTCAAAGATGTCCTCCAGACAGGGTTGCTGTTTCAGTCCTACATATAGCAGAGATAAAATAGCTTTACTGCTAGTCACAAAAGACTCAATCCTCATGTTCCTACTTAACTTCGGGGGGTAAAACATATAAGAAAGAATTATAAGATCAGGTCAAAAGGTATGTTCCTTGGATTGACCTACTTTCAGGAATGGGTGGTAATACAGTTGGAGTTGTAGATATTCTAGTCCCTTTATATCATAATTTCAACAGTGGGGCAATTGCTGCTTGCTTTAATGAATGGATTATAGAATTTATAAAACTACTTTTGAGCAGATTTTAACAGACAAATACATGTCAGACCAAATTTGTCTGGCAAATTATGCCTGCAAGTTTTTGTTTTCATTTTAGAAAGAATAGTTGTCAAATACTTTAAAGGAAAAAAAGTCTTGAAGGTGCTGGCAGGTAGTTGATTTCATTATTTTCAGAAAGATTACTTAAGTAGAATGTGATACATCTCAGAATCCATGGAATTAGATAAGTTGCTACATCAGACTTTGTCAGCTGGCTTCATCATCACTATCTCTTTTTTGAGTGTTAAATCAGATATATATGTACAGGATGGCTTTGTGCGCTAGAGATACAGTCTTTAAATTGTGGCTGGCCTTTGGATTTAAGGTCTGGTCTGCTCTCGTCCAAGTCTGTGAATCTTTAAGGTCATAATATCACTCCAAATAGGAGAGGATGGACTGACTAGTCAAAGCATATTTTTTTTCCCACTTCTAAAACTTCTGCCACTCTCAAGAATTTATCTTATCTTGCTTTTCTGTTACTGTGGTTTTAGTGGTAGACAACCATGCACTGACAAATTTTCCATAGTTTTCTAAAATTTTTCTGAAGAAATGAGAAAAAAGTGTACATTTTAGCAAAAGTGGAATGGAATTTCATAGAAGAAAATTTATTTCTCCAGTGTAATGCTTATCCCTGTCGAGTATTAGAAAATGGCTGTGGGCAATTGTGTTTCTTAGGCTAGTGTTTTTTTACAATGGAATAACTGAAAATCCTAAATTTGGAAGTCAATTAACTCTAAGTGTAACATATATATATATATTGCCTGACCTTGTTTCTATCAGATAAATGACATATTTTTGTCACAGAGGAGAGTTCTTAGGAAGCCCTTAGCAGAAATATGGTGAATTGTGAATTGTCCTGGTGAATGGTGAATTGCCTTCTGCGAAGATTGACTGAAAACCTATGCCACATGAATTAAAGCATATAGCTGTTGGATTGATTTCTTAAGTATCACAGGAAACCTTAAAAATAGCATTCTATTTTCTAAATTCTGACCTGCACAGCAGCATACAGCTCTGGGTACCCTGTGCATTTGTTTTTAATTTTGGTTAAAAGATTACGTATGCAAGCTCTGATGTAGCTCTGAATATATCCATTTATGATTATATACAAGCTAAGCCTTTTATCAGTAGTTGCAATGGTTGTCTGTAAGAGGTGAAAAGGTCTGAGTTCAACTTTTTATTGTACTTAAATAGCCATTTACTCTGTCTTCAGATTCCCCACTGCTAGGGGTTAGTGACAGTAATGTGCACTGACTGTTCCAAATTTTCATTTTATCTTTAAAATAGAGCAAAGTAGAGTTATTGATTTTTTCCCAAGACATATTGTACCTTTAGAGCTTGCTTTCTTATTGATCTGTTGTTCATGACATGATCAAAAGTAAAAGCTTAATGTCAAATTTCTGAATGGTAATCTGACATGAGCTACTAAGCCTTTTGCATAAACACTGTTTGTTTTTCTATGCCATTTCTCTAATGTAGATGTGCTTTTCCAAATCTATTAATAACAGACAGTTTTAAGCACAACAGGCAACCCTTCAGAATTCCTGAAAGAATCAAAACTAGAGTTTATTTACCTATCTTGCTAATACTGTTCCTTCAATATTATTTAAATGTATGTACAGTTGATAGATACAGGCTTCTAATTACAATAATTTTGATCAAATAAAAATAATACAGAAAAACAGTAATTTTTCATTTATATGACCTAATATGTCAATAACTTTTAAATACTATTCACACTTCTGTATTCAATAAGTCAATTTAAAAAGCTCATTAATTTTCTTGTTTATTTGGGGCATATATTCACCACTGACTTCATTGTCTAAAGGTAGATTGTGAGCAAGATAAAACCAATCTTGTTGGCTCCAAAGCTGCCCAAATATCAAGCTCAGGCCAACAAACATGCCAATATCCAAAGGGAAATCATCTAGTCTAAGCAATCTTGGTTCAAAGGACTTGCTCTTGCTTTGCAAAAGCTTATTAAACAAGTTGCCTAGCTGTCCACTCATGGCTTATCTATGCCCCCATCTAAAAGTTTTATCCACTTAGATCTGCTTATTTGAAAGCTATGCAATATTGTATAGACCATTTCAACCTAAACAGTAGAAATCAGCACAGTAAATTAGAATTGGTCTTTGCTAACCTTGATGATAATAACTAAGTTTCTTGATAATTTTATTTTCTGAATTATAGGGAAAAAAAAAACCCACCAAAAACTTAGCAAAAGGCATTCTGTAGCTTGTAAGTTAACTTTTATCTTTGGTAACTTGGGTAAGCATTCACACTTGTCTAGGACTTCATTGTATTAGAAAGAAAATAGTCAAATTTACTTTGAAGTGTATCGTATCTATCCACAGTTATGAAGAAATAGTTTTAATTAATGGCTTATTATTAAAAATATTTGTAGCTTAGTTCTAAAAATTACCTTTTCAAGTGTCAGTTTCAGCCAATGAAATATTGCCCATAAAAGCCATATGTTTTTAACACTTAATATACTGTATTTTTTTCGAACACTGAATTCCTTTCTTGTCAGGAGTAACATTTACAGGGAATTTTAGATGAAAAGCGGAGAAGAAATACAGAAACATTGGAAGAAATGAAGAACAGAGTCATGATTATTTCTATAAATAAATCTAAGCAGCAAATTATGTAATCAGCAAAACAAGATGGAGCAAAAAAAGCAATCAAATGAAAGCAAATGTTAAAAAGTCTTTCTTGATTAGTTTCTGTTAGGCTCTGCTGCACAAGTCAGTCTTGAGAAAGAATTGAGTTAGACAGTGCTTTTATGAATTCATGTAGTGGTGAAGGGGATGCTCCATGTGTGTCAGCATAGCAGAAAGATTAAATAGCACTGAGTTATGGGATATCATTGTAGTACTGATTTTAGAGAAAATAAAAATAAAGGCAACAATGAATTAAATGGAAGTGGCTCAGCTGAAAGCCAGGTTTACAGCTTTAAACTTCAAAAACAACTTGAAGTTATCCAAATCTGAGTTTCACTCTCTACAAAGTATTAGTGCATTTGTGTATTAGTGCATTTGTGTATACTCTTGTATTCCCTTCCATGTTATTTTTTATTTCTGGTATCAAGCATCTATGCAGACTTAAAGAAAATAATCCCTATGACCAAAGGAAAACAGTGAGGGTTTAAATCCACCATAAAACAGCACTGCCTATTTCAGACTTAGTAATTGTCCAGTGATTACTTCAACAGCATTTCGCTCAGTACAGTCACTGGTTTAATGAAGTAATTGAGATTAATCTTATTAATAAAATTATTTCTTGCAGCAGGGTGGGTTGTTTTGGTTTTTTTTTTTACTTTTTAATTCAGATTGAATTTGGAGCAGGCTAATGTAGGTTTCATTGGACTGCCAATTACATTTTATTTCCGAATGAAATTGTGAAGGAAAGGATTTGATTTACTAGCTTGAAAGATGAGACGTCATGTACAATTTGTATGTTCCAAGATAACAGCTTTATGTGTACAGGTAATTGAAAGTATAAATGTTCTAATATCAATGTGTAGAGACTACACAATGGAAGGAGATCTATAACATAGTTCTCTTTCAGTAAGTTCTACAAAAAAACAGATGAAGACAGTCATAAACACTCAATCAGTAAAGTTAAGCAAAGCTGTCACCATTAGGAAGAGGGTGAAACAAAATAAATTAGTTGTTCTTAAGTTATTGCTTTGAGTTCTGAAGGAGTAAAGTGCTAAAGAAACAAGTCATGGCTTGTAATGAAAATCTTAAGTACCAACAGCTGTGAATGTTTTCTGGGGACAAAGATACGTCTGTTCTTGAAAGTAGTTATCCAACAACTAGGGAATTTGCAGTCCCATAGGCTGAACTAGTCCCTTTGTACAGGCCTATGAAATCGATCTGACTTCATGAAGGCCTACAAAGCTGGGGACTGCAATGAAGTCATAACTGTCACCTGGAGACATTCCACTTAAGGCATTTTTGTTGCATGCTTTTACTGAAGAGGTATGTCAAATTAGCCAGGGATGAGGGCAAGAAACTTGCTGATTACACATTTTCTGATATAATGCTGGATAAACTCAGCCATGCTGAGTAAGATATACAGGATAGATAGATGACATGAATAGTCAATCAGCTATTATATTATGAGCTGGTGCGTAGAAAAAGACAGTTGAATTCTATGACTTGAGACAGAAGCAGTTTTCACAATACCCAGATTTATTCACCTATCTATATATAAGTCTACCACACTTATCTGATGCATGCCAGCACTGTTACCTTCAACTATGAAGAACTCAAGAACTCAACATGATGATGTTATTATCAGTACCCTGAGCTTTGGGAGCAAATTTATTATTTATAGCTCTTGTGTAAAAGTATATTGCAGAGTAACACTGACAACACAATATGAATTTACAAAGTTTGGTGTGTATATGAGGGAAAACCCCTGGATTTAAAAGAATGCAAAAGCAAAACAGACACTTGCTAAAGCAACTATACAGAAACTCATGGTCATATTTCCTAATTAATACACAACAAACACATCTTCCCATTTTCTTATCAAGAACTGAGGAGTGAAGGTGATGAGACAATAATGTATAATAACGCAGCCTCATAAGAATGCCTTAAGTATGCATTGTTGATGAAATTACTTCATACCATTTTTTCTAAGGAAAACTCTTCATTTTAAAAAAAAAAGAGTTTAACGCACATTTGGAGTTCATATGGTCTTTGTGAGTTTTATTTTTTCTGTCCTGGGCCCAGAGAGTGGAATCAGTGATGAAGTCTTATTGGAGGCCAGTAACTAGTGATATACTGAAGGGATCAGTGCTGGGTCTAGTCCTGCTTAACATCTTCCTTAATTATCTGGATGATGGGGAAGAGTGTATCTTCAGCAAGCGTGCAGAGGACATAAAACCGGGAGGAGTGGCTGATAGGCCAGACGTCTGTGCTGCCACTCAGAGGGACCTCAACAGGCTGGAGAAAGAGGCCGTCATGAACCTCATGAGGTTCAACAAGGGGAAGTGCAGAGTCCTACACCTGGGGAGGAACAACCCCATGCACCAAGGTATGCTGGGGGCAAACCAGCTGGAAGATAACTTGGCAGAAAAGACCCTGGGGATACTGGTGGAAACCACATTGAACATGACTCAGCAATGTGTACTTGCTACAAAAATGGCTAATGGTATCCTGAGCTTCATTAGACAAAGTACTGCCAGAAGGATAAGGCAGGTGATCCTTCCACTCTTCTGAGCACTGGTAAGGCCACACTTAACCAGTACTGTGTCCAGTTCTGGACTCCCCAGTACAACAGAGACATGGACATACAGCAGAGAGTCCAACAAAAGGCCATGAAGATTATTAAGAACAAGGGAGGCATCTCTCCTATGAGGAAAGGCTGAGAGTTCTAGTACTGTTAAGCCTGAAGAAGCTAGGTAGGATGTAAAGAAGGAAGGATCTGAAGTTAGAATAGGTAAAGAAAATGGAACCACGTTCTTTTCAGTGGTGTCCAGTGACAGGGTAGGAGGCAATGTGGACACACTGAAACACAGAAGATTCTCTGTGAACACCAGGAAACACTTTTTCACTGTGAGGGTGAACAAGCACTGGCATGGATTGCCCAGAGAAGTTGTGGAGTCTCCATCCTAGAAGATATGCAAAAGCCATCTGGACGTGATCCTGTGTAACTGGTTCTAAATGGCTCTGCTTCATCAGGGAGGTTAGACCATATGAACTCCAGAAGTCCCTTCCAACCTCAACCCTTCTGTCCTGTGGTTACTTTTACTTCTGTTTATTTATTTTTTTTTAAAGTTTATTTTCGTTACTTGTCTTTGGTATTTAATGCTTGATAGAGATGACTTGATCCACAGTTTATGAAGAATACATTCATCTTAGGCTTTCCATCTGCTCTCCTATCATTCTTTTCCCCAGAAGATAAAGAAACTCCAAGGAACCAGAGAGAACATTAAGTGGTATATCGAGGCTGCTCACAAGAAGTTTTACCATTCTTATATAAAGTTTGCTAAAACCAAGTTTGATTTGTACTCACTCCATCAGGTTGATCTTCTCACTGATGAAAGATAGAAAAAGAGCAAAATATATGTATTAAAAATGTTAAATCAAAACCCCCTTATTTTCGATGGAATTGTCAAAAGAGTGGCAATCATCTTAATTGCCTTTAAGATGATACTCAAGATGGTCCTGGAAGTAAAGCTTGCTGAGGAAAGTATGGATTTTCAGGTTATAAATTCATGCTTATACCATAAAACTTTAAACAAGATAAATACTATTAATTTACAGCACAAATGTTAAAATTTTATTTCACCTATCATACCAACAGTAGCTACAAACATAAAAATTATTAAAGACTTCTATATAGACTGGTGAGTGCATCTGCAAAAAAAACCCAAACAAAAGAGAGAAATACAAGCCATGGCATTTCATCAAAAGCCAACCATGATTCTAGGCATCAATCAAAGCCTCTCTGAAGTGCTTTAAAATACATGGAACAGTGACTTCTGATTCCCCATTATGAAGCATCCTTTTTTAAAAATTTCAGAGCATTTTAGGAAGGCTTTTAGTCCAGCAGCTAGTTACCAAAAAGACAATATGCTAGATCAGTAAAATCATCTTTGTAGAAGTTGAAGGTTGTATAATGCATTTTCAAAGCTGAAATCAGTACATGTAGTTATAAGCCTATAGAAAAGCAAAATATATGCATTTTTCATGAGTTTTAGTTTTCACTTTGTTTTCAGCATCAAACTGGAGAAAGCTGAGGGATATGGATGGGAAATTCATATTCACATAAGGAAGCACCATGAGAGACGATTGATTCTCATGAGAACATTCATGGTGGGCCTATTTTTATGCAAGAAAAATAGAAAAGAAAAAAAAAGCCATTCTGATTCATAGAATCATCCATGGTTTTCCCCTGAGTCCCTTATCAGAGAGTGCTATATCCATGTGAGACTGAATCAGTCCTGCAATCTAGGTTTAAAAAAAAAATCTTCCTGTTTTCAAACCCATTCACACACATTGACATGATTATTCTCATATTGTTTTATTCCCTTGTATTTCTCACCACTGGGGCAATTCAGCTACATTGCTTAGACTGTTCACCATCATGTGTCTTTGGAAAAAAAAGCTGCCAAGGTCTGTTCCTTTAGACCAGCATTTTTACAACTGGAAGAAGAGGGTGTCTTTTCTCCAACTTTCCAATTTTTGTCTTAATTATTGCCTCTAAGAGAAGGAGATGAGGTTAGGAGGGTTGAGAAAAAGTATGCTTTGCAGGAATGGTTGGTTGTTTGTTAAATTGCCTCTCACTTTGGAAGGCGGTTATGAAGCACAATAGGTTGGAGAATACTGTATGAGACTTTTGAACCCTATTCTGCTGTCACCAGCTAAACCACAAGGGCTGCAGTAAGAATCACAGCCCGAACAGAGAGGTTCCAGAGAAAATGGTGGTGGGACAAGGGTCTTTGGATTTAGCAATTGATGTGAGCAGCCAGAAAGGTGACTTGTTTAGAAGCGGAAAATTACTGAGAAGAAGAAGATGTCTGCTCAAACACTGACAGAGAAAATGCCTGCCAGTCTGGGAACTGGTAGTCTGCGAAGTAGGCCTATGAACCAGAAGCATTTTTGAGAAATGTAGCTGGAATGTTTGAAGTACAGCTAGGTACTTAGAAACCTGTGACATCCTGAGATAACATTGATAAGTGCAAAAACAACTGTAATGGTACCGTAATATCCAAAAAAGTGAAAAATAGTCTGCTAGGTGATTTCTGTGGTAGTATATTTGCTAGTGGTGATTTGTGAGACATTCCTGGTAATCTTTAATAAAGCAGAGAAATTTAGTCATAGGCCTTAGTCATAACTTCAGTGTGGTCGACAGACATCTGACGTATCCCAGTGCACTCTGCCATCCAGGAAATTTCCACCAAGTGAGAGTAGATCACTGGGAGCTCTTTTGGCAGAGTTCACAGAATATTTTACTTTCATGTGCCACAGAAAACAACTGTCAAGGTCATGACATCTATATTTCCACCACTACTGATAAAAAGGACATATCTGAACAGAACACAAACATACATGAACTATAGGCAACAGATGTCTGTTTCAAACAAAAAATATGTATCTTATGTTTCAAATTAAAAGCTTGTGATGCATACCTAGAGCCTGAATAACAAGGAATGAAAATTCACATTATTATGGTTCTGCTAAGTAAACTAATCTCAACTAAATTCATATCCAAACAGATATAAGTTTAAAATGTGTATTGACATTGGTACTTACAGTAAAAACTGGTATTGAAAATTGAAATTAAGTTTCTTTCTCATCACATTGAACATCAACAGAAATGCAATGAAAATCTAAACAGCAGTTTTTAGTAATGGATCTGGTAAACCAAGCAAAGAAAACAGTTTCTGAACTGTAGCCTCTTGGTGGTTTGCTGTTTTAACTTCTCAAACAACTGAACTGCAAATGTTGATGTTTTCTCATTACACACTTGAAGGAAAAATCCTAATCAAGTTCTTAAAGTGAACAGTTGCCTGCACAAACATTGCAGTTTAAAGTATTCTTTGGACTTAACAAAAATTTAGCCCTTATTAGTTGCCTTGCAATTCATTTTTCAAAGCCCTTGAGCAAGAAGTCTCATTACTGTGATTATTCTGGCATTTATATTCAGAGTAATGCAACAGCTGTCATGTTTATATTATTTATTTTAGCACATTAGATTAATATACTGATTTAATCCATAGCCAGTTTAAAGGGAAAGCTGAAGTCAGTACTACAAATGCTATACTTAAGTAATATTTATTATTCTGGGCACATACAGATGATGCCCATTCCATAGCTTACATGAATGTGAACTTGAATTATAATAACACCCTGATTGAAACAAATTGTTGCTATTCCCCTCTACTTCCATATTATTATTATGTAGAACTTGCAAAATAATAGTTTTAACAGAGAAAACTAAGTGTGGGACTTTTATCTTTAAAAAAGAAAATCTAATGAGACAAAACTAATACAGAGTAAAACTTTTTGTTATAAAATACAATCATGAACATGATTATAGACTAGCAAGTACTGTTGCACAGGGACTGAGGTGCCTTTACTACCTTAGCCTTAGTAATGCTAAGGGCATGCTATTTGCAGCTCCATAACATTTCACCTATACTGCTGTAAAAGTGCTTTACTGGAGCCTCTGTGGTTTTATTTTTCCTTTTGTTCCCTCACTGTTGTTCTCATACTGTTGGTCTCATGGGCTTGCACCTGTAAACCCCAAAAGTGTTTTTACATTAGGTTCTCATGGAATGAAGCTACTACTAGCTTGGGAATCACTCCTCTTTATAACCGTCTTCTTTTCTCTTGCTTTGCAGATTTTAGATATTTGGTGTTTTTTATCCACCATTCTCTAATGCAGAGAAAACCAAAAGACAGTGAAATAGACAATAATCTTTTAGATGCTTGACTAACTTTATCCAATAATATATGTGCACAGAAACTTAACAGACAATCAACATGCAAAGTTCACACTTGATTGATATGCTGTGCTAAAAGCATCAGGGACAGGAACAAATAATGAGTTAGAGAAGGTCATGACAAAAAGTGTATAGTGCTAAGGACTAAAGGCAAGTCAAAGGAATCATCATCACCATGATGTTGTCACGTTCCTCCTCACCACCTCTTGCACTGGAGAGATCTCCCCTCATAGGAGGATTCTCACCTGACACCCTGTCGCTGCTCTTCCAAGCCAGCCACAGGTGAGATTTTGCATGTTCTCTTGCCCTTCCTCTTTCCCATTTTTTCCTCTTTTCGTTTCTCAATTCCTCTTTTTTATTCTTCCCAAAAAGTAACTTTCACTATCAGAGTTGTATACTAACAGTCGTTGCCCCGCTAATAAATCTGTACTCATGAACCTGCCTCAACTTTTTTGCACAAGTGTGCTCAATGTTTGAGTGAATTTGGTAAATTCATATGGCAGAATCTCATTTATATCCTGAATCAACTAAAGAAAGCTATTCTGTGGAGAGAGTTAATAATCGTTGCTGGATTCTTGCTTCTTAGCATCTCTAACTTTGCATTCCTTCTCTCCAGTCTTCTTGGAAATATTTGATGTCCCCTTGGCAGCACACCATTGAAAAATCAGTCTGCAAAAAAAGAATAAACTTCAGAAACAGGGGAAAGAGGGAAAAAATACAAGAAACAACAGAATCTGCTAGTAACTAGGCAAAGCTCTATAAAAAATCTTGGATTATCTTATATGATATGACCTGTAAATACTAAAATATTAGATTATTCTTATGACATATTGATTTTGGAATCAGAGGGTTGCTCAAGGAGAGAAAATAACACTACCAGATCTGCCTCTAAATTATTTTTAATCATACTGACCTTGATAAGACTTCTTGATGACCATTTATTTGAAAGACTGCAGTAATATTTTTCCAAAAAGACACACCAGAATTATGTGTTTCCCTTTGATAGTACTTTAAAGCATCTAAATCAATGATATCTTAGTTTCACCTAAAAAATGGTTTGTTGATAAAACGAATGTTACTATTTGCATGTTTCGAGTCAAGAGTTTTCTGTTTTGATTGCTTTTTAAGGTTATTATTAGGCCTGGTCAAAACCCAAGACTATTTTTCAAGGTTAAAAAGGGTTTTGGTTGCAAACATAATCACTCGAAGAAAATGAGAAGATAAGCTTTATGTTATTATGTGGAGGATTTTTCAGAGAAAGCTCTCAACCCTTGTTCATGGCTGGAATATTTAGTCAGGTACCATTTCCTCCTGTTCACTTCATTCCTTTCTGTGTACTGCAGGGATACGATATAACATAGAATGCCCTGGCCTACTGTTTCAAACAATGGAGCCCCTGTGAACAAAAAAGCTAAGAAAAAAAACAATGCTGTCCTGTTAAATTTTAAACTTTTACCCTGAAAAATAACTAACAGACACATTTAAATAAATACTAGGCAGAATAAATACATAATAAGGACATGAAGGATGAGAAAGGGATGAGGAGTTGACAGCATGAATTCACCAAGGAGGAGTCATGCTTGACCAACCTGTTTAACTTCTATGAGGGAACAACTGGCTTGGTAGATGAGGGAAGAGCAGTGCATATTATCTAACTGAACTTCAGAAGGGCCTTTCACAGAGTCACAGAATCACAGACTATTAGGAGTTGGAAGGGACCTCGAAAGACCATCTAGTCCAACCACCCTGCCAGAGCACGATCACCTAGACTAAGTCACACAGGAACGCATCCAGGTGGGTTTTGAATGTCTCCAGAGAAGGAGACTCCACAACCTCTCTGTGCAGCCTGGTCCAGTGCTCTGTAACGTTCACAGTAAAGAAGTTTTTCCTTTGACACTGTCTTCCCTGTGACTCTCATAGAGAAGCTGATGATACACAGGTTGGAGGAGCAGATAGTAAGGTGGGTTGAAAATTGGCTGAATGACTGGGCCCAGAGGGTGCTGGTCATTGACAACACCTAGTTGGAGGCCAGTGGCTAGCAGTGTACCCCAGAAGTCAATACTGGGTCCAATCCTGTTTAACACCTTCATTGATTGTCTGGATGATGGTGTTGCAAGGGGCCTTAAGCAAGAATGCACTCAAGGATGGGATTTTTGTAACTGTGACTGATACATCCTAGAACACTAATACATCTTAATGCACTAATATATCCTAGTACATTCTGAAAGACTACAGATAAATGAGCAGAACACTGGTTGAGGCCAAGATAAGGAACTTGAGGAATCCACGAATAAAGTTACAAACCAAGGAAAGATCATATCTGGGAGAAATACTCAGAATACATGGAAAGTACAGTAAGAATGCCTCCTTGGAACCACAAGGGACCACCAGACACCACCAAAGGACCCCTTGTATGCAAGCACAGTTTGATGTGAAAATGATTCAGCAGTTATTTAAGTGTATTATAATTATATTTAAATTGTTACCAATCATTGTAACTCAGATTATGCAATCCTGAAAATTTTATGTATAAATATGTCAAGAAAAGTGGCATTAGAGTGTGCAGGGTTTGGATGGAATAAAATCCCCCTCATACTCAACATTGACTAGAGAATGCCTGCTTCTTAATACTACATGGGTGTTTAGGTTTTTATTCCTGATTTTGGTGACAATGGGACAGAGTGTACGCCAAACTGGGAGCAGTGTCTGACATGCCAGAGGTCTGTGCTGCTACTCAAAGGGACCTTGACAAGCTGAAGAAAGAGATGAACCTCATGAAGTTCAACAGGCAGAAGTGCAGATTACTATACCTGGAGAATGCGATGCACCCAATGCAGCAACGTACATTGGGGTCTCACAAGCAGGAAAGCATTTTGGAAGAAAATGCTCTGGAGGAGAGCATGAGCCAACACTGTGTCCTTGCTGCAAAGAAGGCTAATGGTATCCTGGGCTTCATTAGAATCACAGAATCACAGAATATTAGGAGTTGGAAGGGATCTCAAAAAATCATCTAGTCCAACCCCCCTGCCAGAGCAGGGTCACCTAGACTAGGTCACACAGGAACGCAGGTTCGGGCAGGTTTTGAATGTCTCCAGAGAAGGAGACTCCACAACCTCTCTGGGCAGCCTGTTCCACTGCTCTGTCACCCTTACAGTAAAAAAGTTTTTCCTCATGTTCACATGGAACCTCCTATGCTCCAGCTTGCTCCCATTGCCCCTTGTCCTATCATTGGCTATCACTGAGAAGGGCCTGGCTCCTTCCTCCTGACACTCGCCCTTTACAAATTCATAAACATTGATGAGGTCACCCCTCATTCTCCTATTCTCCAAGCTAAAGAGACCCAGCTCCCTCAGCCACTCCTCATAAGGAAGATGCTCCACTCCCGCAATCATCTTTGTGGCTCTGTGCTGGACTCTTTCAAGCAATTCCCTGACCTTCTTGAACTGAGAGGCCTAGAACTGAACACAATATTCCAGTTGTGGTCCAGTTGCAGAAGGAGAACATCTCTTGACCTACTAACCACAA
>NW_010169677.1:0-5604 GCF_000695765.1 Mesitornis unicolor
TTCCCCAATTTATACTGGAACCTGGGGTTAAAATAACACCCTGGGGACTTTGGGAAGGGGGACTTCACATTCCCCTCTACAGCAAGCATGGCCACCCATCCTTCCACAGCAAAGGCAGCAACTTTCTTGGGTAGATGAAAGAGGAGACACCATTTTTTATTTTATTTCCTCCCCCACTCTGTGGGGCAGCACTGACTCTACAGAGTCTCCAGCACTGGTTGCTATGATGCCTATGGTGACTAGCAACCATTTTCCATCACAGAAACCTCACTCTATGCTGGAACAGCAGTGCTTATACTTGGAGGAAGACCTGACAGGGGATGGAGACCAAATCAGCCAACAGAGAGCCCAGCACATGCAGGCAATGCAGCAAAGGAGCAGCAGGGTTGCAGAACAGATGATGCTAACATAGGATGAAACGGTGGAAAAGCAGCCAACAGCACCAGAGCTCAGCTTAAAGACAAAAAAAAAAAATCAAAAGAGGGAGGAAAAAAGAAGGGGAAGTGTGGGAATTATTGCTTTAGGAGGACGCAGAAAGATGAACTCAGTGAAGCAGCACACACAATCTGTTCTCACAAGACAGAAGCCTCTCTACAGACTCTTAAAAAACAGACAGTGGTGGACAAAGCGGCAAACATAAAGATGCTGCTGAGGGCCTGACCCAAAGCCTCCTGGTGAATGAGAGGCCAGATGCCGGCTTCTTGTGCTGTGCCTGGAAGAAGCTTGTCCACTGACCAAGGCCGGGCAGCAGCCTGGCTGGACTTCCAAGCACCACTGTCAAAATGATGCAGGAGAAGGGTCCAACATCCTCAGGCTCCAACACAACGCTTTTGAGTGAGCCTGTAGCACTGCCACGCAGCTTGTGCTCACACTCCTGCCTGCACCGCTTCAGATGCAAGCACACAACTTCTCTTTGGTTTGGAGTTTTTAAAGGGGAAGAAAAAAAAAGAAAGAAAAGAGAACATCTGTGAATTAGAATTAAAGGAAAAAAGTGTTCATCTAAATATTGTCCACTCCATTTACAGAACAACAACTACATGCTGCAAATGCCCAGCAGATGACTGTGGCTCAAGCCCTCTGGCTCAGGCTGGCCCCTACAGCACCTGAGCAAAGCTGGGGGCTCGGCAGGGCTGTGCATTTGCAGGGACATAGAGGGACCCCCACAGCACCTCCGTCCTTGTCACACTCGGGTGCAGCTTTGAACGAGAGCATCACCTTTTTGCAGCAGCAGGATGCACACTGTAAGAATTACACCCGTAATAGTGTGAGCAACACCATAAAAAACTCAACATCAAGAGCAAGCCATCAGCCACAGAACCAGAAACCCTTGACAAACAGTAGCCAAACTGCATATCAAAGCCCTGCCAAAGAAGATGGGTTAGTTATTTAACTTCATCTTCCTCAGCAGACACCACTCCGAGCTCCCACCAGCACAGGGCCCTGGGTAGGAGCACACCCGGGTTCTCACCTCGTCTACCTGCCTCCAACTACTCCTAAGCTCCAAGCTGGATGTTTGCACCGCTAAAAAGAAGCAACAAGGCTATTTGTTCATTCCTCTGATAACTCAAACTGCAGGCTGGAAAGGCAGATCTCAAAAAGAGAGAGAAACAGGGGTGCTTCAGAGGAGGAAAATAACCCCAAACCAAAGAACAACCCCAGCCAAATACACTGATGTTCACACTGAGAGCAAAAGCTCTTGGGCCATTTCTTGCCTCATCCAAATCAAGAGAGAAGTGTCCTTGCTGCTTTCACACAAGGCTCACTTAACCTCCAGTGAGAAGCCCTTCACTGTGTAGCCCTTTCCAAGACCCACTGCCTGTTCCAGCGAGGCTTTGTCTGATGGACTGACACCCCGGGCACACTGCAGCTGATCACTTGCTGGATGAAATTTTAGGAGGATGGGGGAAATAAAGTGGCAGAGACAGCATAGGGAAAGGAAGATGGGGCTACTTAGGAGGACCTTCCCCCTCAAATCTCTCAATCCCTCAGAGCAGCCCCTGATAGCAGGGGGTCAAACTGAAAGCCAAAAGCTTTCAGCAGAGATGAAGTTATTTGGTTTAATCACAGTAGTTCATCACCAGTGACAGGCTTGTTCATGCAAGCCCTCCTAGGACTCCAGCTGTGGCCAAGGATCCTCTCCTACATGTCCTTTCAAGGCTGCTGCAGCCCAGGTACCAGCAAATCCCCCTATTTCCATCAGAATTCTGTCCCCGGTGACTTTCTTCCCAGTATCTCCCCAGTATACTCCAACCAGGACAGCTGTCTGCCCTGGAGAGCAGTAGCTGTATCAAATCCACAGATCAGGGCAACACAATTCAGACTGAGGACAGAAAAAAGCCTTACTGCAGCGCTGGCTCTGGCAGAGGCTGGGAAGGGGACATTACAGCTTTCCCAGAGCCGGATCAGAGTTTCCATTGCAAGACACATCCAGCAAGGTCCTTGGCCCTGGGGCATGGGTTCAAGCAGATGCTTCTGTCAGGCTGTCTAGCAGAAAATTAGACAACGTGTGCCTGAGATGGCCTCTCTGATCATTTATGAAGCACTCCATAGTCAGCAGGCACCCACATCTTTATGGACTGAAAGCCACCAGGCTCCATGATCAAAGGTTTCCTTGCCCACATTGACCAAAGCTACAAGCTCAACACGCTGCATGGCATAGCCCACGCATAAATGCTATTCCAGCCCCTGCCTACGGTCTCCTGGTCATTACCAAACCATGGACAAGATCCAGGACATCTGCAAGTTCTGTGTGAGTTTTAACCACTGGGATTCCCCATTCCAGCTGCAGAACCTGGCTGCTGAAATAGGGTCCGATAGTAACGCAAGCATGAAGACACGAATTTTCCTGTTTGTAGGTCTTGAGCCATAAAAGTCCCAAATGAACCCTCATCCTCCTGTAACATTATTAAAAGTCTTATCAGGGGAAGTAGGACACTGTAATGGGAGAAAACACAGAAGTTTTGGGATGACTTTGAACTATTTATGCTCACAAAGCAAACCTCCAGCTAAATTAGCCAGGCTGCAATAACCCAGCTACAAGCAGCTGAGACATATTACACCCTAATAAGAGGCCACAGGCCAGCCCTTCATCAAGCCAACCCCATACACTAAAGCTGCTTAAATTTAAAAATAATCTGTGCTCAAGACCATCTGCACAGAACACCCAAGAAACTTCATAAATTAAATCCTTTTTAAGATGCCTTCATCACCCCAGCTCCTCCTGGGGTTTGCTCTGAAGAGGATTGCGGTGCCCTTTTTCTTTGTGTACTTCCATCAGGTCAGCAGAGAAGCTACCATGCCATGGACATTGTTCTGGAGATTATTGACACTGGGCAGCAGAAAACATTTCTGATGCTGCTTCCCTGCTACATTCCAGTGATGTCCCTAGGAGGGACACACAGCCCCTTTGCACATGGGCTGAGCATCCCCTCCCAGCGCCAGCAACATCAAAGAGTCAAGCTGCACAGCTCCTACCCTCTTGCAAACATTCTTTCTTCCACTTATCACAAAAAAAAAGAAGAAAAAAGAAAAAAAAAAGATAACATAAATGTTTACAGTTTCCCATAAAGGGAGTGTTTTACAACTTGGTCTTAAAACAAAACATTTTATTTTCATGACACAATCTTGACTTGATGCTACAAAACCTACAGTTTGCTTCTGAAACAAGAGAGGTTTGTGCTGGGGAGGGAAGGAGGGATGAGGGTGGAAAAGGAAAATTGAATGGCAAAGGTATTTCCTCTTCTCCTTTCCCAGAACCGAGAAGAAGGAGTCACATTGGTAAAACTCCCTCCCTTGAAACACCCACTTGGATTTTGACAAATGAGAGTTTCCCCACAGGAAAACCTTATCACGCACACAGAAAAAAAATATAAAATATCATATTTTAAAAGTCATGCACTAGCTCTGTCCCGTAGCCCTACAATGCACGGAGGCCACATACACGAGGCATCCCAGGCTGCCACAGGATGCGCAGGGAAAACCCCGGGAAGGAGCTGAGCTTGTGGAGTGCAGCCCGGCCATGGTGTCACTGCGAGCAGCAGCTCTGCCAGCCGTCCTGACCCCTCGATGCCTGTCATGCCCAGTGGATCTGCCCCCAGACAGGGCTTTTTCCCTCAGCACAGGGATAAAAAAGCCAAACAACAAAGACACGCATCAGCATAGAAAACTTCCCATTCCAGCATCACTCCCTCCATCCCCCCAAAACAAAAACCAAAGACTGGTGGATAAGAGAGGAGAGGCACCTCTGGGCATTGCTGGCATGGGACTGGTTTTGGATTTGCCCTTTCCACACAGGGTACCCATAGGAGAGTCCCAGGCTGCGCCCCAGCCAGCTCTGCTATTCACCTGCACACAGGCAGCACCTCATCCCATCATCCACAGCTGTTTATTTGGGCAAATAAGCTACTCCAGCTCCACTTTTCCTTTATCTTTTTTTAAAGAACCATTACCTTTTCTATCAACAGCCCTATCAGTTTCTTTTTCTCCACCCCCCGTCCCCCCACCTCCAAACAGGTCTTTACTACCAGCAGCCCAGATTTTGTATTTGCCCAATTAAATGCCAGTAATGATGCCCCACACCTGTATTTCTAAACACAAGTGGGTATGGACTATTATTTACCTTCATACAGCATCCAGAAAATTGTGGATCAGAACAAAAGGACTGGTGCTGAGGAGATCAAACCAAAAAACACCACCAGAGAGAAAGCTATCTCTGTCAGAAATAGCTTACAGCCAAAACACCCCTAACAAACCCCAAACTCTGCGAGTTAGAAGGATGTGTAAGGCAGTTTAGCTGGCCAGTTCCAATAGGGAGCAGACTCTTGAAATCTGAGCATTTTCTTTAAATAAAGGCTCCAGCAACAACTCCAGGCAGTTCAAAGCTATAGATGTCTGGTCAATGCCAAATGTACAAAAGGGTCCATATTTGAGGTGGTGAGGAAAACATTTATTTAAGGAATAAAGGATGGCAGGTTTTGTCGGAGATTACGGAAAAGAGGAACAAGCAAAGAAGTGGGGGGGGGGTGGAAACTCGAATAAAGTGTTTTCTCAAGAAATAAAACCAAACCGTTCAGTTTGTCCTTTTGAAAAGCTGTTTTTTTTCATTTTGGAAAGGATTTTTTTTAAAAAACCCCTCTTTCATTGCAGTCGAGTCCCGGCTGCCTCTCCAGCCCCACGCCTTTGAAGAAGTTCAGCCCTGGCTCGCCCGAGAAACTTTGCCGCTTCCCACCGCCTCCTCCTTCCCAGCCGAACTCCGAATTAGAGCCGAAAGTGGCTTTGGGGTGCGGGGGAACTGTGCTCACTGTTCCGGGGGCAGGACAGCAGGCAATACAATAGTATTATGTTTTGCTCAAAAGGTGAAAAGGTTGGGCTTTCCCCGTCTCCTGTACCTAAACCAGCTCGGCGAACGACCCCAGCATCCCCCTTCCCTCCCCAAAATAATAATGGTGATGATGGCAGCGCTCACCGCGAATAAGTTGTCCCCTCGGTAGAAGCAGATCAGCGAGGTTTGGAGAGGAGGACGGCGCTCAAAGCCACCCCTGGGGCGGGGGGATGCCGGTGGCTCCGCGCCCGCGCATCCTCAGCGCTCACTCCTCCCCCCACACC
>NW_010169678.1:0-5070 GCF_000695765.1 Mesitornis unicolor
GCGGCCGCAGGGGCCCATGGACCCTGGGGGGCAGCTGCTGTGCTGGTCAGTAAGGTGCGTGAGCGGAGTTAGTTCCTGGCCCCTCTCCCGGCAAATACGTCTCACTGTGCACCGCTCAGCATTCCTCTGATGGAAAACCCGCACTGTCCGTCCCGGCAGCTGCCGTCCGCGGCGGTGTTAGGAACAACAAGAGCGGCCACCGTGTTCATCGCCTGCGGGCAAGGGCTGTGCCGCAGGCTGGTGACTGCTCAGAGGAGGCGGCCTGTCCGGCCTCTGCCTCGGGCTGGCACGGTGGGATAAGAGAAATCCCACCTAGCCCTGAGGGGGTGAACGCTACTGCCTGATCCTAAAACTTTCCTCTTTCATCCTGGGCAGGAAAGGGAAGGAGCCGCTGACTCTCAAAGGGCTGTAGCATTCAGTCAATATTTTAACTGCGTTCCTTGCCAGCTCTTAGGTTTGCCCGGGGTCTGTGATCTGTTCTGATCTGTGATACCCCCTTCATTCTGCACATCTCCAGCTTTTAGCTGGATGTGCTGTGATGTGTGTGATTTGCAGAAATGCCAATCTCCGTGCAAAGTGTTTTTTTAATGAGAGGCAAAGGGGAAGGGTCCCACTGGAGCAGTGCATTCCCTAAAGATGGGCTGTGATTGAGAGAGGAGGGAGTGCTTGGGGAGACTGGAGGCCTTTTGTGACTCTGCCAAGGTCAGGGCTTTTAGAAGAACTTCAAAGGTCTCCACAGGGCTAATAGAGGGAGGTGGCCTGTGGATAATTTTTTGGCTGAAAATTATGCTTCCTCCCTGGAATATAACTTTTTTCCATTCCATGCAGTACTCTTTTGCAACTATAAGACCAGGCAACCGGCTTCCAGGGAAAACACTTGTAAAAAGCCTTTTATTTTTCATTTCTCCTCCTCCCCCAACAACATCTAATATGTCATTGTGTGGTAATGAGCAGTACTGAGACAGGGATGAAGCTGTGTGGTCTGAAAAGGCAGAGTGTCTAGGAGGGGAGGAGGCGGGTTGCTGCAGGAATTGTCATTATGTCAATATTCTCTCTTCCAGTACATTTTTGCCTTGGTATTTTAAGTTTTGTCAAGCACTGCCTGCTGCAGAGGTGCTCAGTGAGTGCTGTGAGGTGGGGGAGGCCCCAGGAACCTCCTGGGAGGAGGGCAGGAGCTCTTCTCTTGTCTTGGTGTGCAGCCTTTCCCTGCCTCCACCCAGGGGTGTGTAGATGGCAAATTCTCATTTGTTTCTTCTTCCTGAGCTGGGAAGACCTCATGGTTATTCCAGTCCTGAGGCTGTTGCAGGAGCTGAGCAGACCTGACTCCCGAATGCACAGCTCGGAGACCTGCGTGGGACACGTGGTGCTCTGCAGAGTGCTGCCAGTGGTGATGGTGACCAGCTTCTGATCCGGCTTGGCTGGGAGCTGTCGTGTGAATGCCATCATTGTCAAGACTGATGAGTAAATGATGCCCTGGCTATTTCTCTGCCTTCTTGAGATAAATGCATCTCTATAAACCTGGTCATGCCTCTGCCCCGTAGCGACCACAGACTTCTCAGAACCTGCAGGTGTTTTCTCTATAAATTTCTCAAGACCTTCTCTAGCTGGGTTCCTAAAACCAATGCTGTTATCTAAAGTTAGGGGTAGCTAAAGACTCATTCCACCCTCTGCAACTGTAGTGGCAGGGTATTATTTTCTCTCTTGAGCTTTTTTATCCTAGGACTACATCTCGACCGCTCCTTTTCTTCCCCTTAAATATTTGTCTTAGGAGCAGCCAGTTTGAATTTCGAGACATTTTTACAAACATTAAGTAAACTTAACATCTTGTGAGGAGCATGTACTAATGAGACAGGGAAGCGAAAGGACTACAGACAGAAAAAGTGCATTTTTTAGAGCAAGTGGTTATGTTAGGAAGACGAATATGCTCTAAAGAATTAGCAGGGCACAAAGATCAGTTCAGGTGCGTCCTGGATGATGCACCAGGTCCCTCATAGATGTTTTTATAAGCATCAGGAATTTATTGCCTGAGATACGGCATTGTTCTTGAGCCACAATGTAGTGACAGGCAGTACAGATGTAAGTAAATATATTGTTTTTCTCTTGCATGAATAACAAGAGAAGAAGGGCCCATGGGCCACAGAAAGCTGACTGGCACAAATGTGAGTTAGGGGAATCAGTTTTCTGGCCATTTATTGTCAACCACCATCCATTTTTGGAGGAAGCTGATCCCTTTTGCTGCTAGAAGAAGGACATGAAGCCTGTTTTCAGAGCCACAGACATGCCCTTTGTCCTGTGTGCTAGCGCCTCTCCAAGATCTTGGTCACTTAGTCTCAGAGACCCTTTCAGGTGTCCCTTGAGACAGATGTGGGCTGTGAGCGTGGAGAACAAGATGGAAGAAATGGACCTGCTGCATCAGGTGCAGTGATGTCTTTTCCAGGCTTTCTCAAAAGCTGTTAGCTTTGTGATGACAGCGTGGCAGAAGAGGCCACTTTGTGCCACTTCCCATCACTGCTGAGCTGCAGAGAGCAGTTGTTTTGCTGTGTTGTACTTGTTGCCTCTTCATAGGCATGTGGTGGTTGTATGAATCCTGATTTTTTGCTCTGCTACTCACAGTGAGCTGTTCTCAGTCATTTTCTAGGTCTAATCCTGCCGTAAATGAAGAGGACATCCATCAAGGGTGCTCTGGGGTTGGAAGAGGAGCCTGTATTTTTAAAGCAGGAAATTCTTTAACTGCGGGTTGTTGTGCAGCAGCTAGTAAGCAGAGAGAAGGCTGCAGCTGGTGTAATCTGCCGGAAGAGTCCTGTCACCTCCCTGTGCAGATGCCTCAGTGGCTGATACCTTCAGCCTATATGGGACAGAAGAAACTCTATGCAGTTAGGGGACAGCTGACATTTTAAGAGCTTTCTGTCTTTTTCTGGGATTGGTTTTTGGTGTGGGGGGTTGTTCCAGGGTTTTTTGGTGTGTTTGTTTTGGGTTTGTTTATTTTTTTTCAAGGAGAAATTTGTGGGATTCTGTGGCATAGTTTTACCATAGCTGTGTGTGTCTGTTTGCATAGCTGTGGGGCGAGCCTAAATCCCAGTGAGGGGAGACTGAGGGCCTGGCAGCATCGCAGGTACCTTCGTGTGGTGAAACTGGGCAGAGAGAGAGTGGCCTCTCTGGCCCACCAGGCTCTCCTTGCAGTTACTACTCATGCTTTGAGCATCAGTCCGACACCTGTTCACTTCAGTGCCTGAGCTGAATTGGTGTGTGGAGTGCTGTGAGAGATGAAAATGTCCCTTGCTGCCCTCCCCCTTCCCTGATTGTTTTGAAGTGGTTGTGCCAACAGTGATTTACAGATGTAAACCTGCTCCCTTTGGTAGAATCCTGCTGGAAGAACAAGTATCTCACCAACTTACTTGAAGCACAGGTGTGGGGGGCTGGAGGGACTTCAAGAAGGCATCTAGTCTTTACGATGAAATAGCATCTACATCAGGTGTTCATTCTTTTTCTCAAAAGGAAAAAAAAGTAGTGCTGGAGATGCAGCACCACAAAGAACCTGTTTCAGTATATCACCACGTTGGCGTTATATAAATTTGTTTCTTCATATTCAGGCTGAATCTTGTTTACCTTTTGAGCTGCTACTACAATGTGGAAGAAGAGTCGAGCACCTCCCCCATTCTTGTGACTTTTAACGTATGCAGACTGTTCTGTTCCCTTCAGTGTTATCTTTTTAAGACTAAACACACTTGGGTCCTTCAGTCATTTTTTCCAGGTCATGCGTTCTACACTCTGATTTTTATTTCTTTCCACTGGAATGTCTTTGATTTTTGCATCGGTTTTATAAAGAAAAATATGTGAGTCTGGGTGCGGTCTGCTGGCCAAAGTCTCACTTGTGTGGAGTGGAACAGAATCACTGTTTCTGTGTCACACCTACAGTGTAGCTACCAGTATGTCCTAGGATGCCATTTGCAGGCTTATGTTGCTGGATTGGAATCAATTTCTGAATCAATGTAGTGCATGTATGCTTTTTTTTTTTCCTGGCACATTGGAATGACTGTTTTGTCATGCCCATCTGGTTTTTTTTTTCCTTAGTATATTGTGTTGTACTGATCTTTACCAAGATTGGATTGATAGTATGTTATAGGTAGGTCTAGGGTTCCTGCAGCCAGATCAAAACACTGCAGTAAGATGTCAGAAAATCCGAAGCTGGTTTAAACTTGCTATGTTGAGGGATTTTTTTTCTTGTAAAAAAAAATTAAATTGTTGAGTTTTGCATGGGTCAGTAGAGTTTATGCTTGATCAGACATTATCTTGCCACAGAAAGTTTGGGTGGGTCTTCCACAGCTAGCCAAGCCAGTGTTTTCATTGGTTCCTTCTTGCATCCTCCCTGCTCCTGATGTCCATGGTCAGTGTGCTTGGAGCTCAGTGTCCTCCTTCACAGGAGCCATGGGACCCTGACCTTTAATTTTCTTTTTGGTTGCTCACGGCAGCTGGGCCTTCCTCCTGCAGTGATTTAGTTCAGGCATTGAAACTGGAAGAGTGCCAAGCCTTTTAAAGGGTATTTTTTTTTCTGCTAGTTTGTTCTGACCCCACTCATGGAGTCAGGCGTGAACGTGGGGGAGGGATGCTTCATGAGGGGATGGGGAGGGACGACAAGGAGCAGCACTGCCCTTTTCAGCTGCAGCGAGCCCTTAGATTGGTTCCAGCACCCTGAATCTCATCTTGATAATTTCAGGCCCCTTTCTGTCTGGCAGTTACTTAATGCTTTGCTATCTTTATCACTTTCTTATCTTATAGGTAACTACAAACTGATCATTTAACTTGATCAAGAATCTTTCAGAGGATTGAAGTTACTGGTCTGTAACTTAAGTCTTCTCCCACCTTTTTTTTCTTTTTATAAAGGTAGGTGAGGCATGATGCTTCTCCAGCCTTCTGTGGCCTTCCCATATTTCTGTAAATTTTCAAAGATGGTCACTAATACTTCAGAGATTACTTTGACTGGTTTCTTACATGCTTTCAGGTGAATGCTGATATTCTCTCTCAATATGCAGCTGTGTTGTGAATATTTGTTAAGCTGTGCTTTTCTAAACC
>NW_010169678.1:5101-23895 GCF_000695765.1 Mesitornis unicolor
GCTCTTTTCTCTCATTTCCAAATTAATTTTGCCTGTCACATTTCACTTTTTCTTCTGGAGACTGAAGGAGCATTTGTGCTTCAGCCTTTGTATCATTTCCTTTCCTGTTTGCCAATGAGAGTGTCATTATCTTTATTTTCCTCTTCTAACATGCCCACTTCTCTCCAGTTCTTGTGACTGAAGAGTTTTTAGTAACAGCTGTGCTGATTTTGACTAAGAGACCATCTAACTCAGTATCCTTCTAGGAAAGAATAAAAATAGGACAAGTATATATGATATTTTCCAACTACTTCCAGCCTCCAGCTCCTTTCAGATAAGGGGGTTTCCTAGTACTTGTTCTGACTTTGGTGAATCCATGTAAAATTTTCCCTCATTTTTGGAGAAGTACTACCACACAAGTTACCTTCTGGGGAAGAATCACATTTGTTTATTTTGTTTTGTTTTGAAGCTGACCCTCCCTGGCTTCATGTGATGGCTGTTAGCACTTAGGTCTGAAGAGATGGTGAATAATCTACCCCTGTTCACTGTCTTTGTACCACTCATTTTACAGACCTCTGCTATGTTGCCTATCATGCATCCTGACTTGTTAGATGGATGCTGCTCCACAGCAAAGAGAAGACTTATCTGGGTAGCATCTCTGGTCAATGCCTTTCTCTGAAGCCTTGGGACACTGAAGGGCAAGGACAAGGGTACTTGGAGTCCTTGTCCAGTCCACCTGAGGGGAGATGCTGAAAGCCAGACTCTTTCAAAAGATGTCTCATGCAGTTTCATACACCCAGTGATAAAATGACCTCTCTGTCCTTTAGTGCTGTGTTGAAATCAGGAAGACTTTCAGACTTTCCTTATGGGATACATACCCATGCTAAGATGCTGAGGGAGGGGATGGTGTGACCAAGGACTTTCCTCTAGGATGGTGGGAGGGAGCCTTGGGCACTCTCTCAGAACTGCTCTCCCCTGCTCTTTTCAGAGATAGGCCAGCCCGGCTGAGACCACTTAGCGATGACAAAACACAACCTTCTGTTTGACGGGACGCTCTCCTTGTTTCTGATCGTGGCCTGTGAAGCTCAGCAGCTCCCAGGGAGCCATGTTGCTGCTGGTTCTGGTCCTCTGTGCGAGAAGGAGACAGAGTCCTGGGAAAGCCTTTACAGCAGCGAGCGGCTGGATGCCTGGATCTGTTCCCTCATCGCTTCGTTCATGGTGGGGCTGAGTGGGGTCTTCCCCTTGCTGGTGATCCCATGTGAGACAGGAGCTGCTCTGCGGTCAGAAGGTAAGCCTGCTACCTGCGTTAACCTTTCTGAAGCCAGAAAGTCCTGGACTGTGAGTGAACAAACATTGCACAGTGATGAACAGGGTCTTGTCACAGAAATACTGTCCTTTACAATAGACAGTCCATTTCTGGTGCTTTAGTCCATTCCTGACATTTTGATAGGGAGTCATCAGACAAATTTAAGCCCTGGATGGAGTTTGTACAAAGAGTATTGTTTGTTTTGCACCCTGCTTAGTCTAGGACCTTCCTACACACTGCTGTCCCAGCCAAGTGGTGCAAGAGCTTTTTCTTGCACTCCAGCCATTTGTTTTGTGCTCTCTCCATTGAAAGCTTGCTTTGCAGTTCCTCCCAATTTAGATTTCTTTGTACAGAAATCTCAGCTGGAGTTGTTTTGGCTTCTGGCTGAGTTGTGATCAGTTTTTGTTTCTTTGTATTTTTAGCTGGATCACAGCGTTTGAAGCAGTTGTTAAGTTTTGCGATTGGTGGACTACTGGGGAATGTGTTTCTGCACCTGCTTCCTGAAGCCTGGGCCTACACATGCAGTGCAACGACAGGTATGAAAGTCTTACGTGCCTAGAAGCAGTGCGTGCTATGCCTACTGCTACATTTTTTGAGCCCATTCCATCTGGAAAACACAAGGCCAGACAGGCGAGGTCAGCCCAAAAACTGGTCTTGGCTGATACTGTCTTTCAAACAAATGTGTAAAAGCAAGTGCCTAGGGAGGGATATAAGAACAGTAAAATCACATGTAATGTTTCATCTTTGTACTCTGCAGGCCTCCAGAGCTTTTGAGGTTAGAGGCTTCCTGAGTTGGCCACGATTTCTTTCTGTTCAGTAACTTGCTTATTACTTATCTATCAGATTTTCCTATGTCCTTTCTGTAAGGAAAGGTAATGCTTCTTTAACCTGATGGAAAGTTATGAATGTGTGTGTGGTCTGCTGATGAAGCTGTGTGGGGATTTGTGTCCAATCAGATGCATCTTGTCTATGAATTTGTCCCTATAACAGTGTTACTCCTAGAGCCTCTTTCTTGGGACTAACTGGGGCCCTTCCGCTGGGTACGTTGATCTATGGGAACCCTCCCAATCTTTGCTCAAGGAGTAGTCATAGAAAATTGTCCATACAGCCATGACATGTCCATAGAGACATGGTGGGGAGGGACAGGAGGAGAAAAAGGACACACAGGTGATGGAAACCTGTGTTTACCAGTCAACTAAACTGTATGGGTTGGGAAAGAGCTCGTGGTACCAGTATATTTCCTTTACCTCCAAGATATCCAGCATTGTTGAAAGCTGTAGTGATTGTATCTCTCTGCTTCAGCAAACTGATAGCATAGAAGGCAAGTGCTGCTGCATCCCACCTGCTGAGAAAACAAGAAATCTTGTTTCCTGATGAAAATGTGAGAGGGAAAAGGATGTCCTAGGGTTTCCCAGACTTCCTTGCAGCTATATCCTGAGATTTCAAATCTGCTGGGGCTTTGTTCCTCTTCTTCCTCATGGTGCTGTCACTACCAGCAGAACCTGCTGTCCTTTTTTCTTTCTTTCTACAGTGGTTCCCAAATGTCTCTGTCTTCCTGCTCTAGCTTGTTTGCTTCTGCCAGACTGTCCTGGAGCATAAAGGTTCCCTTGACCCATGGAAGCCCCATTACAGAGTCGTTCTGTACTTCCACTGCAATTCAGACTCTGTGTATGCACCCAGGCTGAATGGATGATTATCTCACAAGCTTGGCTGTAATTGAAAAGAAAGTTTATAGCTTTGGGCTTAATAACTTGCCCAGGTGTGGCAGAAAGGGGAAGGTGAGTCTGTAGCTCCACTAATGGCAGATTTCTTGTCAGGGCTTGCTGCTCAGTAGATACAGCTGCAGGATTTTTGTTGATGTAATCTCCACTTGCCTCTGGAGCTCAGGGAAATTCCCAATGTTGTCAGGAAATATTCTTGATTGCACTATTGAAGCAAAAGGGGTGGGGGCTCTCACACTGCATATCCTGAGATTATTTTTGTTAGGTAAGAACGAGCAAGTTAAACTGATATGTGAGATATGTTTGCTCTTTATTCCTCACAGGAGGTTTTTCTGTTGTTCTTTCTTGTTTGTTTTTTTTTTTCTTGGAAGTACTGGTTAAACTGTCTGGGGTAGGGTGGGTTCATGTGTGGAAAATACTGTGTACTTGATAGTGACATGAAGATTTCTCTCTTGCCCCTCAGGAGAAGGGCAGAGCTTTCAGCAGCAGAAGCTTCTGGGCCTCTGGGTGATCATTGGTTTCCTGACCTTCCTGGTGCTAGAGAAGATCTTCCTAGAGAAAGAAGAGAAAGACTGCCGTGGTGTGGTAAGTTAGCAGCCAGAGGGGAGGGAGTGCTGTTATGTTTGGAGCACCATACTAAACACGTCATCTGCCCTATCTGACAGGCTCAGCAGATGATCCTGGAGCTGTGAGTAGCTTGTCAATGCCCTTTGGGAGCTTTCTGCCACTCCTTTCACACTGGGCTCTAGAAAAAGGTGTTTCATCTCCAGGCTTTGGTTTGTGGTTTTAGCTGAGATTTCTCACCTCTGGGCTGCTTTTGTTCTTGATGTGGTATGTGTAAAAAAGAGCTCCTTTTTTAATGGGGACTGGGAGCTGGAGAGCTCTACAGATATGACTCTTGCTCAAGTAAGCTTTGAGGTGTGACAGCTTGCTGATGCATGTTCCACTGAGCCATCATGACTCACTCCCCTTCTGGGTCCTCAGTCAGGACAAAGACCAGCCTTCTCTGGAAGGTGTTCCTCACTGCCCACTGTTCTTGGGTATGGCCTGCACCAGGCATTTGTTCAGGTAACTTTGTGTGGTAGAAGGGGGTTATGGTTGGCCAGGTAGTACTAAGTAATGGTTCAGAGGAGAGTCATGCAGCTGCAAAGGGACAACATAAACACAGGCACCAGAAAGTAATTCCAAGACAGAGGAGAGCAGCCAGTCCTCCGACATCTGCACAACTACCAGCAGCAACTCCCATAGGAGTTGAGTCCTTCCTGTACCATGATTTTTGAGAGGTGAAACCGCAGGTCAGGTGCTGTGTAAGAGTAATTAGGTATTACTTTGACTCAATGTGAGACTTTAAAGGCTGAAAGGAACTTAATCTTCTAATTTACAGGGAGACTGAAGTCTGAGAGGACCATTTTGTTGTTTGGAAGCTGAAAATCCCAGCTATAGAATAATTCTCTAGACTTGGTTATTCTGATGTGCTGGGGAGAGCAAGACGTTTTTCCCCCCCATCCCCTGGCCAGATGGAGTTGTATTTCTCCAGACAGCAGCTGCCAGCAGGAGTGGCAGACTCAGTCCCTCATTTTTTCAGTGGATCCTGGCCTATGCCAAGGGGGATAACTCTGATTCCTCCTCTCTTTTTCTACTTCCCTTCTCTTGGTGACTGAGGAAGTCTTTGTTCTTGTTGTCTCACAGTGTAGATATCACAAAATGCTTTCTGAAATCTGTCTCATTTCTGGCAGTTGTTGTTACTAGACTGGAGTACCAAAGCTGCCGATTTGCATTGTAAGGACAAAAGTATTAAGAGTGAAGATTTCATTTCTGACTCTGATTTATGCTTGTCACTGCCTTTTTCACAGTGATGAACAAGTTGCTTTCCTCTAATTTTAGAGCTGTGATTCCAAAGCACCAGCTGGAAAGATTCCCAATGGAAGCGGCTACACCCTACCAAAGGTGGCAGGCCAGTCCCAAAGAGCAGGAACAGGTTCAACTCAGTGTAATGGCTCCTCTGTCCAGTCTTGTCCAACAGACAACAGAATCAAGGTAAGAGACCCACAAACTGACCTTGACATCTTATGTTTTTGGGGCGCATATTTTAAAATTCAGTCAGGATGATGAGTTGTCTGTGGAAAGAACTGTGCCTGAGTGGGGAACTCAGTGTTTGAGTAAGTTGTACTTAATTTTACTCTGTTAAGCTGTCTGTCCAAGTCACAGCAGGGAGGAAATAGTGGACTTGGAGAAAATCTGCACTGCAGCTTATGCAAAAGAGGCAAAGTCACTATTGTGAAGGCGTTAAGTCTGATGAGTACGTTTTGGGTGATTTCTGAAACCAAAGTACAGTACCTTCACATTTTGTTACTCTCTATCTTACAGTCATTATGTCTTTATTTGCTTAAATTTTTGTGCCATGACTTCTCTGTTTCTCTCTCTAGTGCCTGCATTGTACCAATTGTGAGCTGCACGTTTCCTTTTAAGGCACCTTTTAGAAGTGTTTTGACAGTTGAAGCTATCCACTGTAAAACTTAGGAGTTCAGTTTCTCAGATTAGCAGTTTATCTGCTACCAAAAAGGGCCTCTTGTCCACTTCCACCTCCAAACCTGTATTTCCCGTCACTTCCTTTGCGCTGGACCACATCTGTCCCCACAGTGAGCCTATTCAGGGAGCTAAACAGGCAAATAATTATTTTTTGTTTTTTCCCCCACAGTTTTATTTTTCTCCTAACTTCTTGAATCAGCTTGGCATGTTGACAGGCAGCCAGTAGTGCTGGGTTAGGGGAGATCACCGAGCTCATAGGATTGGAGGTGGAGGAAGGAAAATGAGTACTGTACCATTGGGCAGTGACTAACCTTTAGATTGGCTTTGCTTTTGGTTTTATGTTACTATCTTTGCACTGCAGAAACTTCTGTCTGGGTGAACATTACAAGCAAGAGAGTAAATGATGGCTTTGACCAAGAAGGCCCTATAATTTGAGTTTGAAAGCCCATAAAAATGTGCAAGATTGTAGGACATTAACTATGAACAGAAAGTGTGGTTGCATGAACTAGCCCAAATCTGGATATGTGCTCAGTCAGAGGCTCTTCAGTCTTTCTATTTTAAATCTGTTTTGCTGTAACTTTAGTGTTTACTACACAATATGAAAGCTATGCTGAGGTCACTGGGTATTTTTGATATCTGTCATGTTCACGTAATATGTACAAAACTGCTCTGTACGTGGGCATCTGTATATGGCAGCTCAAGGCTTGGATGGGTGTACTCTTTGCTGGGTAAAAAACTGTCTGGATGGCTGGGCCCAAAGAGCTGTGGTGAATGGAGTTAAATCCAGTTGGCAGCCAGTCACAAGTGGTGTTCACCAGGGCTCAGTATGGGGGCCAGTTCTGTTTAACATCTTTATCAGTGATCTGGATGAGCGAATCAAGCGCACCCTCAGTAAGGTTGCAGATGACCCCAAGTTGGGTAGGTGTGTTGATCTGCTTGAGGGTAGGAAGGCTCTGCAGAGGAACCTGGACAGGTTGGATCAATGGGTTACAGCCAATTGTATGAGGTTCAATAAGGCCAAGTGCCAGGTCCTGCTCTTGGGTCATAACAAGCCCATGCAACGCTACAGGCTTGGGGGTGAGCGGCTGGAAAGCTGCCCAGTAGCAAAGGACCTGGGGGTGTTGGTTGAGAGCTGACTGAATACAACCCAGCAGTGTGCCCAGGTGGCCAAAAAGGCCAACAGCATCCTGGCTTGTATCAGAAATAGTGTGGCCAGCAGAACTAGAGAAGTGATTTTTCCCCTGTACTCAGCTCTGCTTGAGGCCACACTTCAAATACTGAGTTCAGTTTTGGGCCCCTCTCTGTAAGAAGGGCATTGAGGTGCTGGAGCATGTCCAGAGAAGGGCAGCGAAGCTGGTGAGGGATCTGGAGCACAAGTCTTATGAGGAGAGGCTGAGGGAACCGGGGCTGTTTAGCTTGGAGAAAAGGAAGCTGTGGGGAGACCTTATCACTCTCTACAACTACCTGAAAGGAGGTTGTGAAGAGGTGGGTGTCAATCTCTCCTCCCAAGTAACAAGTGACAGGACAAGAGGAAATGGCCTTAGGTTGTCCCAGGGGAGGGTCAGACTGGATATTAGGAAAAATTTCACTGCCAGGGTTCTCAAGCTTTGGAACAGGCTGCCCAGGGAGGTGGTGGATTCACCATCGCTGGAGGTATTTAAAAGATGAGCAGATGTGGCATTTAGGGACATGGTTTAGTGGTGGACTTGACAGTGCTAGGTTAATGATTGGTCTTTTCCAACCTAAAGAATTCTGTGATTCTATGAACACTGCATAAACTGCAATGTGCCACGTTGTTTTTTCTAGAGGTGATAGCAGTGAAGAAACCAGTATTACTGTGTTATGAAACACTGTGTCATTATTTTAGAAAGGTTTATATAAGGAACTATGAACTTAGGGGATGTTCAGTCTACTGCAGATTTAAAGTAGAAATGAAACACTGGTGGAGGACACAACTGCTCAGGTCCTGGTCCTAATGTAAAAATTAATAATGTAATTAATGCTAATTGATATGATGTTATGGAAGATAAATTATTGTCAGCCAGATATTTTTCTCTCTATTTTATTTGGTTATATGATTGATTGATAAAGACAATGACACTGGCAGACGTATATAAAACATAACTTTCTCCCACATTCTAATAAAACTAGTACTGCATGAAATCAACTTTGCCAATATTGGCTATATTAAAAAAAATCAGTCTATATTATAAACAGGGACTGAATTAATGCATCCCCCCACAAATCTGTTCACTGGTGGTTTATGATTTTTCTAAGTGATTATTTATAAAAATAGTATATCTTCACATTTGCAGATACTACTGTATTCCTTAAATGGCATACTGTGACTGCATGAGGTCATTGATACCAGTGAAACTGAGTAACTTCGTCACAAGAGCTGAATTTTAACATGTTTTGATACATGAAAATACTAAGGAATAGATTAAGAAAGAATGCAGATCATATTTACAAGATAGGGACAGTTTCTGGGAACTCAGTGCCTTGGAAAAAGGTAGGAGAATCACAGTAGGAAATTGTTTTAATGCATTTGTCCATTATGATGCTACAGCCAGGAGGATCGGTGAGTAAGAAATAGTGTGCAAGAGAAGAGACAAGTGTTGCTCTTTCTGTATAACAGTAATGAAACAGCTGTCTTTTTCCAGTAGCATTATTCACGATATCCAAATTGCTACTGATAATTTGTAAAGGGGTCAGGAAAGAGCTTGAAATAATTATTTTAGGTTTGCAGTATATGAGAAGAGGTGATTTTCTTTAGTCTTTAGCCCTGTAGTTGTGACAGATCAAGGATGACTTAAAAGTATGCAAGTACCCATGTAAAAGGCATCACTAAATTTGAGTAGTTAAAGCTATAGCTTTAAACAGCAAACAGTCGCAGACTAGACATCAAAAACAACTCTGTAACTGAGGGTAACTTGCCAGCGGACCAACTTACCTTAGAGACATAGCAGATTCTTTGTCACCTGTGGGCTTTAAGCTATGGTTTAAGCTTCTTTCTACAAAGTACACTATAGCTTAAGAAACAATGGGCTTTGTGCAGAAATTGAATGAGATTCTTTCAGTTGTGTTATGTAGAAGATCTAGACAACCATGGAGAGCCTTTCCAGCTTTAAAATGCTAACGTGTCTGTTCAGTTTTACAGACTGTTGTCAATATACACAAAATAGAAACTAATGAGTTAATGTGTTTTAACTTTCTACCTTCTGAGCATATAATCTGAATATTTTAATAGTCTTTCTGGTAGGGGGGAATTTACCAAAACTACTAAGATATTCCTGCGTTGTTAGCCTGTTTCCTTAGGCAACAACATAAGCAGTCATTCCATCTGTCTGTCCATCTGTTCTGCCTTTCATTTTCAGTAACTTTTGAACCCATAATTAATTTTACTCGAGTTTAAGAGAGGATAGATAAGCAAATTTCTGCAAGTTCCCTAAAAATCAGCATGGTGATAGAGGAGGAATGCAAACTAATGCCCTGTTGAAAAACTCTGGCAGATGCTGCTTGGCAGGTCTGCCTGGTTGGCAGGTGAGCAAGTAAGTCTCACTGCCCCTACCTGGTGGGCAAGTGGCTGTCATGCAGTGCAGGGTGGGGAAGGGACATGCAGAGAAACCATGATGGCTGGAAGGGAGCAAGGTAGGTGCTTTCAAAAAAAGAGAGAAAGCCATAGCAAGCCAAGACTTCTTTGGTTTTGCTATTCCCTCAGCAATCTCCTTCTTTTCATAAAACAAAAAGGAAAAGATACTGTTTAAACAAACAATGTCATCCTTCAGGGCTTAACAGTTAGTAAGGTGTAATCAGTTGTCGATTGCCTATATATATAATAACTTCTTTTCTTTAGGTGCTGCTGTAATAATTTTTTCCTAGCTTGAAAACAGTGAACAGGAGGCTTCCTTTGCACCAGACATAGCTCAGTTCTGTCCTGCATTGCAGCCTTTATTCCCTCAAGAAGTAAAAACATTGCAGAGTATCTTTGCCTTGCTTATTTTTTCTTTTTTCCTTGTGGCACATGAGGTCCTTGCTGATTTGTAGAAGTATATTTTATTGCACAGTGACATTAATTCTGAAGCATGAACACAAACACTTCATCTGTCTGTGCTCTTTATGAGCAATGAGAGCATCCTATTAGGAATTCGCAGAATGTAAATGTCAGAGGCTCATAACTGTCAAATCAACCCAATTTATTTCTGAGTACTCCAAGGCTTTGCTTCTTTTGGTGACAGCTTTTGCCCAAGCCACTGACAAGAAGAAGTCATAATGTTTTAATCATGAAGATTATTTTTTTCCCTATACAGTAGCATGGGAAAGCATTTTTGTGTAAAACTTGCGTGAATAATTATTACTAGCCTGTGGGAAAAACGCAATCACATAAAACCCCAACATGAAAAGGAGACATTTTAGACACTTGTATTTGACAGAAAATGAGGAATGAGAAGTAAAGCTGCTGTGATCATGGGTCTGCCTCCATGCTCTGCTCTGTGTTCACCTTCTTACAAAGACACGCAGGGAACTTCTGCATCCATTGCAGAGATGTTACTTAGATTCTTACTTACGTGATCTGTAGTTAGGTTTTGCTTATTTTTTTATTTTTATATTTAATCATCAGTGCACATTTATAAGTTTAGAGCCTATAAAGATGTCCTGAGACTGTGCAGTAGAAGTGCCTTGCAGAAAGGTGATGCTTTGGAGAGCGAACTTGACAGAAAGCCCCACCTGAGCCGTAGCGTACAAATGGCAGGAAGAAAAGATGCCCCAAGCAGAGTTTGATAGAAACAGGGAAGAGCAGAAGACCAAAAAGAGCTCATGAAATCCATCATCACTTGTGTTGTTCCAGCTGAACTTTGGCATCTGATGCTATGATGAAGAGGTTAATGCTTCACAGCTTACTGACAGTCTCCACTCACTGGATGCTGCCCTATATCTGGACTTAATGTATGCCAGCTTAGTTCTTGCAGTCCAGGGCGAGCCTGATGTATTAGCTAAGACCAGGTTTGATAATAATTTAAACTGCAGTGCCATATATCAAGCTGTAGTATCTCAGGACCCACTCACAGTAGTTTTTGTTATGTCTGATGAAAAAGAAACAAAACAAAACCCAAACAGACAAAAAAACCCCACCACCCCAAAACCTGTGAGCAGAAGAGCTGGGGTGGTACCCTCATAAATCACTTTAGATAAAATACTCTGAGTTTGTCTGGATATGACCACAGTTATCATGATGGTGAAGTCTAATATGGAGATGGACTTGTGAGGAAGGAGGCTGCTTTATGCTTAGAATTTTAAGAAAATGGTTTATATGCAAATGTATATACATGCTATCCAGCCTTCTAGTAGGTGGTTTTTAGGTAACTGTCATCACTATCTTCTCTTTTTCTTTGTTAAGGGAAAGCAAACCCACAAGCACAAGCTTTTTTAGTACAATGTTTGAAGATTTGTTTAGTTATAAAAAGCAATTTCAGCAACATTTGTTCTGTTGCATTGTTCTTGCCAGCTTTTGAAGAGCAGATATTTAACAGTTAGATATTAAAGTACATGACTAGAAAACAAGGTCAGGTCATATTTGAAGCCAGTCACCTGTGTAAATTAGACACTGCTACCTAAACTGCTCACTGGTTCAAATTAGAATCAGATATATTCCTGCATTTTGGCTTTCTTCTTTATCCTTTCTCTGTTTCTGTTTCTAGAGCTCTTTGTCATTTGCATAAGATGGTTATCCTAATCTCAGACAACACTTGCCTACCCTATAACTCAGTTTACTCTAAAACTGAACATAACATTTAATTTGGGCTTGAGCACTTACATAGTTTAAGATCTTCACCAGAAGTGCCATGTCCTGACCTTTCTCATCTGATCGTGACTCTCTATAACCTGTGTAAGCCATGTGCTTTCTTTTATCTTGCTGTGTCTCTTTGTTTATCAGAGGCTTTTCCTCCTCTTTGCAGATTAGTGGATACCTCAATCTGCTGGCCAACACCATTGATAACTTTACACATGGCCTGGCAGTAGCAGCCAGTTTCCTCGTCAGCAGAAAGGTAAGGTTTCTGTCGCCAGCTGTGTACTGAACTAGAGAGGCATGGTCTTAAGTGTGATGCAACATGTAAGAAAAACCCAAATATGTGAGGAGTTCCCTCCTGTTTTCTGGAATTTTCTGAGAAAATGGAGACTACAGGAAAAAGCAACCCTATCCTGACCCTCTGATGCAGAGCTTCTTCAAACTTGGGACATCTTAGTCATTTGTACTGGCATTAGGGGAAAGGTTAGCTCATCTACCATTTTGCTGAATAGTTCTGAACTAAGTCACAAGTCTTAACTTGGAAAAAGGAACCTTGAGATGCTGATGAATGTCTCTCAGAGCTGGGGGATTGTTTCCTAATCACCTTCTTTCCTCTGCTGCAGGTTGGGTTCCTAACCACAATGGCCATTCTCCTGCACGAAATCCCACATGAGGTGAGAGGGCTTTGTATCCTGCCATCATGATTACAGGGGTGCTTCATCTGCTAAGAGAAGGGCTGGGTCTGGCTAACATTTTCTTGTGCCTCTGAAAGCTGCTTCCTCTGGGAGACTGGCAACAGGGAGACCTTGAAACAGTCTTGAAGCACTGTTCTTGTTACGGATGGCCTTTGTGACTGAGAATGTTCATATTCATTAACTGTCAGCTTTTGGTTTTCTTAGGTCGGAGATTTTGCAATTCTACTTCGGGCTGGCTTTGACCGCTGGAGTGCAGCCAAGATGCAGCTTTCCACAGCTCTGGGGGGCATTCTGGGAGCCTGCTTTGCAATATGTGCTCAGTCACCAAAAGGAGCAGGTAAGGCTGCCTGGGACCTCTGTAGGAGTAGGAGGGGGAGCCTGTTGTCCCACGTGTGTATCTTCTTTCTCTTCTCTGTTCTCTCCCATGGCTTTTTCTCAGTAGTAACAAAAGCTTCCTGTATTTGTGCAGGGGAAACAGTAGCCTGGATCCTCCCTTTCACTTCTGGAGGATTTCTGTATATTGCCTTGGTAAATGTTGTGCCTGATCTCCTGGAGGAAAAGAATCCTTGGTAAGTGCTCCCTCATGTTCTGCTGCAGCAATTCTTGCTGCCAGGGAGCGTGGATATAACCCTTCCCATGCCTGTTCTGGGAGCACATTAATGCCAGCTTTCCAAATCCCATGGGCAAAGCTGGAATCTGGACAGACTGCTGCGCTAGCTATTGTGTTTATGCGACTACAAAGACCATATAAAACATGAGAACCTTCAGCTGGGTCAGTCCCAAAGGTTGTGCTAACGCAGTAAGTAGCATGACTGCCTACAGCAGGTTGCTCAGAAACATGTCCATTAAGGTCACCTGTTCCCCAGTTTGTCTTGTCAGGTTCTGGGATCCACTGGTTTAGGGACTGTCTCAACCAGGGCCCCATAGAGGTGTGTGTGTCTGATAACCACATGTGAACCTATCCTTCACATGCTTCTCTCATCCCTTTTTGTCCCTATCCATTACTTTGGGCTTCTGTGATCTCCCTTTGGCAGCAAGCTTGCATAGTTTGACTGCACTGTGTTAAATGATGCTTCTTATTTGTTTTTTAGCCTCTTGCTTATTAATTTTGATTAGATGCCGCTGTGTTGCTGTGTGAGTAGAAAATAATAGTTTTCTTCTCTTTATCATTCAGCATTTCATAGTCTATTAATGTGTCCCACCTCAGTCATCTCTCTTCTAGACTGATATATATTTTCTGGTATATTTAGCCTCCCCTCATTTGTGTTATTCTAGTTTCTTGCAGCCTGATTAAGGCTGTAGCAGGTCTAAATTTAGTTGTACCACAGTAAAGGCCCTCTCAGATCTGCTGGCAGAGCTGCCCCTGAATGATCCCTCCTATTTCAGTTGTAATGAGATGGGTAACTTCAGTAGTTTAAATAAGCCTTGGCTCACCTAGTTCATTTTGACTGAAGCAGTTAAGTAAGTGCTCAAAAAACAGCTCCACAGTTACATCTGAAGAGGCAGGAACTTCTAGTGGTGAAATGTTAATGACCAGTTGGGAACTTGCTTTTGGGTTGGTGTTGGTTCTTGTGCTGGCAGAGCTGTTGGCACAGTAGGCAGAGGGTGGTAGGTACATAGTCAATTCAATATAAATTGACAATAGTCAATTCAGTATAAACCTGAGATAGTGCTAGAAGAATGGCAAAAAGCTGGATGAGGTCCCTAAAGTACCTGGGAACATGCTGCACAACTCCTGGTTCTTTGAGCAAAAGGACGGGAACATATACCTGGGTAGTTGCGTGACTAAATCAGCTTAAATCGAGTTTGAAACCTGAAGTTGCACCTTGCAGCTGAGTGGAACAAATACCTGTCAGTTTATAGACAACTTCTTTGCTTGGGGTGCTTCTTAGCTGTGTTAGTGGCTTCATACAGCTGTAGCATTCTCCTTGTGGTAGATTTGGAAGGGCAAAGAACAAACCATTTGTGAGCCTCTACACTGCTGGCTATTGAGGTTGGTCTATGGCTCCTCCTAATTTTGCTGTTTCTTTCCCAGGAACTCCCTGCAGCAAATTCTGCTCCTATGTACAGGCATTACAGTCATGGTGCTACTCTCGCTCACAACCGAGTGACCTCTGCGCAGACCTCATGATGCCTCCCAGAGCCACCACAGTGTCTCTGAGCTGTTACAAAGCAATAAGAAACTCTAATGTTACTGCCTATGTGTGTGCATGCAGATCTGGCTGCTGGTATGAGAAGCAGGTGAGAGAGAGGTCTGGCTGTGCAGGACTTCGTTCCCTGGCTCTCCTATCCCTGTTCTGCTGAAATCCACACATCAGGACTTCAGGGTTTTGTTGTTGTTGTTGTTGTTGTTTTGTTCTGGATTTTTTTTATGGAGCACAAGATACAGTGAGCAGAAATGAACTGAAGAACTGCTGCACAGCGAATGGACAATGTTTCATTTGGTTCATTCTGATGGAACTGCACCTCCCAAGCTGTTGTGTCAAAACAACAGGAGGGGATTCCTGTAGCTGATGAAGAGGAAGGACTTTTCCTACCACTCTAAGGACTGGTGGCAGAACAGGGATGGCAAAGCAACAATAAAGTAACAGCTTTAGCCAGAGCTCCCTACCCATGAGAAGTTACGGTGCTATGAGACAGAGGGGAAAGGACCCTTTCCAACTTGTCGTAAAGGTTGTATTAGCCTCAGCAGTCCACCTCTTTGGTCTATTTTGTATTTGTTTATGTTGAAATCGAGCCAAAAGCTTGAGGCACTTTAGGATAGGTCACTACAATTAAATGGCTCAGCTTGGAGATTACTTGCTTCAGTCCTAACCACTCCAGCAGCCAGCACAGCCTGTTTATCTGAAAAATGGTCAGAAAATGTTTCTTCTATTGCCATACTACGTGCTCACCTACATCTGGAAGGAAAGCCATGTAGTTGTTGCGACTGAGCTCACTCACCTCACAATCATTATCTGAACATGGCTCTGAGCCTGCTGTCGAGACCCGACTCACCCACCATCTGCCCCACACGACGTTTCAGAGCTCTCTGGAGGTGCAGCATGTTAGCCCTGCCTGGCATGCTACAGCAGCCCTGGACTGTCATGGCAGAGGTCTGGGCAGTTTGGGCAACAGCTGGACACTACAGCCTGGTCAGCAGCCGATAACCCTTTGTTAGCTTTTTCTCTGCTCGATGTAGACTCTTTTAAGAGCGTGCTACAACCAAAAGTATAGATGGTAGCCTATTTCTGGGCTTCTTACCTCACAGTGGAGTTAATCTGTTGGGGATGAATGGATAAGAGATAATACTGACGGTACTTAAAGGAAGGGACACAACAACAAGGAATACTGGAGGGAGGGTGAAATGGGAAGGGTGAAACTACTGGTGAAAAGATTTTAAGAAATGGGTGTGGGAAAAGCTGTGTGGTAAGTAAGGAGAGAAAGGGATATGAAAGGGTGACAATAAGTATGCTTAAAGAGGAGTTTTCTGTTGCCTGATGCTTGGGATAATTTTTTTGCCAATTTGAGACCAATAAAAATAGATTCTATTTCTAGTGCTTTGACCACATCCCGGCTCACTGGGCTAACCAGGCCATCGTTCCACAGGGATGTTTTGTTGCCAGAGATGTGCACAATTACTAGATCATCCCTTCCTTGCTTTGCTTAAACCTGTTTAAAAACAGGTCTAATTGAACTAGTGGAGTCATTGGTCACAAAACAGGTGCCAAAATGTGAATTGCACCAACTCAGCTCTATTTTTAAACAGCTTTTGTAAGTCAGTACAGCTCTCCAGTCTGCACAGGGCCTTATCAAGAGGGCTCATCCCTTAAGAGGGCAATTTGGGTCAGAGCAAGAAAGCAGGTATGCTGCCCACAGCAGAGGCATTTACTTCCCTTAGAGATTCCTGAACTGTTGACATAGTTCTTTTTTTATGATGGCTCCTGTCCTACTTTTCTGAGAGTGCTGGAGAGCTCATGCTTGCACTTCTCTCTGCCCAGGAACTGCTGTCTAAATTGTTTTGTTTTCTTTGCCCCGGGCTTACAACAGTAACTAGTTTCACTGCAACAATGAGGGAGGCTTAGTGCAGTTTTTTTATTCCTCTTTACAAAGTTGCCTTCCTTTGCTAACTACTCTTATCATTCAACTGTCATGAAGTCTGAAGGTAGCATCCATTTCCTGCTTTCCTGGAAGGAGGAGTAATCTGATTAGCCTGCAGGAACTGGGGGAGGATGCTAACCTTTTAGTTCTAGCTTTAGGGTGCTTTTTCCTTCTCCTCCTTCCCCCGGGTCTGAAGCTAAGTAGACCCTGTAGTAGGGCTCTGGAGGAAGCAGGTTTGCACAGAAAGATGTGCCTGCTGTTTCCCAAAATGTCTTTCTCAATATGAGCTGGCATTTAAGTTGAGGCATTGCCAGGTAAGTGCCCATGAGTTGGCGTTGTTGCATCAGCACTGAGCCGTGCCAAAACTGAAAACCACAGTCAGGATTTTGTGCTCAGTGTTCAGGAATGTGGAGTGGATGACGCTGAAGAAAGAATTTCTGAGTTGTTTTTCTTGGCTGCAGCCACAGGGCTGGACAGTCTGCAGTTCTTGGGAAGATACCCTGGTAGGAGGTAGCACAGGGCTTGTTAGTTTTCCACTGCATCAGCCCTCAGGCTGAGGATGATGAGCCTTGGGAGGAAATGGAGCTTCACTCCACCACATTTGTCACTTTTGGAAATGCAGAGAATTGTATTTTCTAACTATTTTTTCAGCTGCTCTTATGCATTTTCCCCCTTCATCTGTATTGGTCTGCTCTGCATGGAGACAATAGAGATGAAATAAATGGTTTTCCATGTGGGTTTGTGTTTGTTTTTTGGTTTTGTTTTGTTTTTTCTCTTTTATTGAAGCTACTACTTTTCATTGCATTACAAATTCAATTCAAATTTCATTTGAATTACAGAGCACTGTCTCTGCTCTGAAATTAGTCTAGAGAAGTATGGGCTCTGTCTTGCCCTTCTTTCTAAAAAGATTCTAATCCAGTTTCCTGTTCCTGCTGCTGTGGTGCTGTGGGCCAGGAGTGGCATGGTCTGATCATAATTCTTGGCTGCTGATCTGGTTTCCCTGAAAAGGATCATCCAGTGAGCTGCTCCTCTTTGAGGGGAGAGCTTGCATGGTAACTGACTATCTAGAGAATTTTGCAACCGTACTTTGTCATCTGTGAAAGTTTATTTTTAATCTAAAAACCTCACAGCCTATCTGATATCAATTAACACTACACTGGTACCACTCGTGTGGTACAAAGGCGCACTTACCAAACGTTGTATGTAGCAATTGCCCAGAAAGGACTAAGAGGATCTTCTCTACCCTTCAAAAACATGGGTTCAAAGCATATCTTATGCTACTCTTCATTTGAAAGATTTTCAGCCTATGAATGCTGAATGGTAGTACATGGCTCTCTGTTCTTACCAGAAGTCTTAAGAAAGAAAAGCATACCCCAAGAGCTGCAAGACTCTGAAGGCAGGTAGGTGATCAAGGGCATGTTTTCATGGGCTGGGGGCTTTGCCAGCAATGTGCATTTTGGGTCTCTGTCCCTGGCTTTACCATGCTGTTGGCTGTGCTGTGAGCTTCCCTCCCCCATCCTCCTTGAAAGTAATCAAAACCAACGTGGATTAATCAGCTGCCTGGTTCACAGGCTTCAGACAGAGTGGCTCTGACACAACTGCAGTAGCATAGACGGGAGAACAATTGGAAGAAGTCTCATACATAAGGACTTTGCAAGATGATGGTCTTGCCCTGTCTTGTGAGACTACAGCCTGAGGAACTGATGTAGAGAGTAGGGTGATGTAATAGGATTGCAGATTTAGGAAATGTGAACATTCGGATCTTTCCAGGAGAGAGCTGTTACAATTGAAGGATTTTTTCCATGTTATCTACTGCAGTAATTGTACTTGAAAATTAGTTTTCATTCTTGATGTGGAAGACTTAATTTAACTGGTATGTGTAAGAAAATTCTTTTGACAGCAGCCCTTTCAATTTGTCTGCCCTGAAGGCACTAATGTGCAGCTGCATGGATGGTAATCCCATCTGTCCAGTGTGAACCGCTGGAGAGGATCATGCTGAAATGTGGTTAAAACAAGCTTTATCTGTGGTTGTTGCATGTTTCCACCAGGCATAGTGCTCTGGGGAGAGCAGTACAACTTTGTTCTGGGCAGGGTCCGTGGGAGAAGTGCTAGAGAGGGCATTTATGTGGTGCTTGGTGGGCATGAGAGTGCAAGAAGTGACGGGGAGTGGGGAAGGATCTGAATCTCCTATAGTTTAACAGTTGCTCCTGGGAGGTAACTGAAAGTACTTTTAACAAACAAAACTAAGATTTTTAAAACTGGACATTACATTTGTAAATTAGTCTTAACATATCACTAGATCAGTATCTGGAGGCTGGAATTGAACAGACGATGCCCTAACAACTGGCTTTGGGGACTGGTAGTGCTGCAGCTGGAGGAACCCGTAGAACAAGCAGAATTAAAGGGGATTTTGTGCCCTTGGAAATGTTACATTTAACTAATGGCTTGGATTTAGCCAGCTTCTTATTGCATGGAATAGACTGACGTTTTTCAGCTCTTCAGGCCTTATTTTCCACTCATTGGTAATGAAGGGCTGAGGATAAATCATAATCAAAATGCTACCAAGCACTGCTGCTAGTGCTGTTTCATCCGCGTTTTAAAACCCTTGCCCCCGGTCATTCCCCCGGTGGCTGTTGCTCCCGCCTGCCCGACCGGCCCTCGGATGCCCCCGCACCGCCCCGGTCCGAGAGCCGGAC
>NW_010169679.1:0-15695 GCF_000695765.1 Mesitornis unicolor
TCATGTTTTGGCATTTTAAGGGATTTCTGCTAGGGTTTGTGATTTTTCACTTTTTATACATTTTACGCATATTCTGTGCTTTCTCGAGTATCTACTATGTATTGGGTCTTTTTTAATCATATCTTTGCATTTAAAGGACAACACAAAGACCCAAATAACAGGGAGAAGATTAGAACCAGCAGAAATGCCAGGAAATTTTTAAAATTACTTCATATGTAAAAAAAAAACCAGCAATACCTGCCAGATTCGCCAAAGACAAAAGAATTTGCATAATACATTGAAATAGGTAAAAAAATTGATGAAAAAAAGAAAAAATCACTTAAAATGACACAACATGATACAAAAGCCCAATGATGTGACAGAAATTCAAACCCTGGGTTTCTGTGCTTCTTTGCTTCCCTGGGAAGCCAACGTTTGCCACCGGGCTTTCTCTGTAGCTGCCCAGAGCCTGGATTCAGTATGGAAAACGTTCGACCCCATCTCACATCAGGGAGGGGCTAGGACTGGAATCTTTTGCTGGATTTCTTCTTCCTGGCGAAGTGCTTCTGTAGCCAAAGAAAGCTTTGGGTTCTGTCATTCAGTGCTTAGCTAGCTAGTCCATGATCCCCTTTAATTTTCGTGGCTGCTGGTCGTAGCTGTCTCTGAAATGGAAACGGTCAAGCTCTTCTCCCACACCAAAGATGCTAGGACTGAAGGCTGTTGCTGGGTCTTCTCTTTTCTATTAAGCGCTTTTGCAGCCCCACAAAGCCTGGGGTTCTGGGCTTCTTTGCTTTCCTAGGAAGCCAACGTTTGCCACCAGGCTTTCTCTGTAGCTGCCCAGATCCTGCTTTCAATATGGCAAACATTCGACTTCAACTCACACCATGATGGGACTAGGACTGAAAGCTGTCGCTGGATTTCTCCTTCCCTGGGAAGTGTTTCTGTAGCCAAACAAGCTTTGGGCTCTGTGCTACCCTTCTTTGCTAGCTCATCCATGTTTGCCTTTAATTTTCGTGGCTTAAGTAGGAGTCGTCTCTGAAATGGAAACGGTCAAGCTCTTCTCCCACACCAAAGATGCTAGGACTGAAGGTTGTTGCTGGGTCTTGTCTTTTTCATTAAGCGCTTTTGTAGCCTCACAAAGCCTGGGGTTCTGGGCTCTTTGCTTCAGCGAATCTGGGAGCTATACATTTTTTTCATCATTCTAAGCATTTCCTGGCATTTCTGCTGACTTTGATCTTCTCCTCGTTATTTGGCACTTTTAAATAGTTTTCCTTAAAATGCAAAGTTACGATAGAAAAACTCTCCAATAAAAAGAAAGCAGAGAATGTGCCAAATAAGGTGAAAAAGGCTAAAATCACAGAAAAATATCTGAAATGTCGAAAAACATATACAATGACACAATATGGTGTTAAAAAGCACCAATATCTCATGTAAAGTCCTAAAAGCCGAGAAAGAGAAAGTAAGGCGAAATACTGGGAAACAAACTGTATTTGGCACTTTTTCAGTTTTTTGCATTTGCGGATGATGTTGTTGCCATTTTCCTCCTATTCTGGCATTGCATGAGTTTCTTGGCATTTCTGCTGTTTTTTTCATGAATTTTCGCCTTTTTCACCTTATTGGGAACGTTCTCTGCTTTTTGGTTTCTGTGGCAGATAATGCTCCTTTTTTTATCATATCTTGTCAATTTTAAGGGTTTCTTGGCATTTTTGCTGTTTTTCGACTTTCTCGCTTTATTTGGCACTTTCTCAGGTTTTGTCCGAAATGTGGCAAATAAGGCTACTTATTTCATCATCTCTTGGCATTTTAAGGGATTTCTGCTAGTGTTTGTGATTTTTCCCTTTTTAAACCTTTTTAGGCATATTTTGTGCTTTCTCGAGTATCTGCTACATATCGGGTCTTTTTTAATCATATCTTTGCATTTAAAGGGTAACTCTTAAAGGCGACAACATAAAGACACAAATAACAGGGAGAAGATTAAAATCAGCAGAAATGCCAGGAAACACTTAAAATTACTTAATACGTAAAAAAACCAGCAATATCTGCCAGATTCACCAAAGACACAGAACTTGCATAATACAGTGCAATAGATAAGAAATTGTGGGAAAAAAGCAGAAATCCCTTAAAATGCCAAAACATGATATATAAGCCGAATTATGTGAGAGAAAATCAAAGCCTGGTTTTCTGTGCTTCTTTGCTTCTTTCTGAAACCAACATTTGTCACCAGGCTTTCTCTGTAGGTGCCCAGAGCCTGGATTCAATATGGCATGCATTTGACTCCAACTCACACCAGAAAGGAGCTATTACTGAAAGCTCTTGCTGAATTTCTCCTTCCCTGGGAAGTGCTTCTCTTGTTAAACAAAGCCTTGGGCTCTGCTGTACCATTCTTCGCTACCTCGTCCATGTTTGCCCCCAATTTTCGTGGCAGTTGGTCAGAGCTGTCTCTCAAATGGAAACGGTCATGCTCTTCTCCCACAGCAAAGATGCTAGGACTGAAGGCTGTTGCTGGGTCTTATCTTTTCTATTAAGTGCTTTCGTAGCCCCACAAAGCCTGGGGTTCTGGGCTTTTTGGTTCCCCCCAGCTTGGTGTCATCTGCGAACTTGCTGAGGGTACATTCAATCAATTCAGGACCTGCCTTTCCTGATCCCATGTTGACTGGGCCTGATCACCAGGTTATCTTGTATGTGCTGTGAGATACATGACCTGTTTCATGACTCTCCCCGGCACCGAGGTCAGACTGACAGGCCTGTAGAGTTAGAGTTCGACTCTAACTCACACCATAAAGGGGATAGGACTGAAACCTGTTGCTGGATTTCTCCCTCCCTGGGAAGTGCTTCTGTAGCCAAACAAAGCTATGGGCTCTGCACTTCCCTGCTTCGCTAGCTTGTCCATGTTCACCTCCAATTGTTGTGGCTGCTGGTAGGAGCCGTCTCTGAAATGGAAATGATCAAGCTCTTCTTCCACACCAAAGATGCTAGGTCTGAAGGCTGTTACTGGGTCTTGTCTTTTCTGTTAAGCGAATATGTAGCCCCACAAAGCCTGGGCTTCTCTTCTTCTTTGCTTCCCTGGGAAGCCAACGTTTGCCACCAGGCTTTCTCTGTAGCTGCCCAGAGCCTGGTTTCAATATGGCAAACGTTCGACTCCAACTCACACCAGAAAGGGTCTAGGACAGAATGCTGTTGCTGCATTTCTCCTTCTCTGGGAAGTGCTTCTGCAGCCAAACTAAGCCTTGGGCTCTGCTGTTCCATTCTTCGTTATCTCGTCCATGTTCGCCTCCAATTTTCTTTTCTGCTGGTAGGAGCTGTCTCTGAAATGGAAACGGTCAAGCTCTTCTCCCACACCACCTTTGTTAAGACTGAAGGCTGTTGCTGGGTCTTATCTTTTCTATTAAGCAAATATGTAGCCAAACAGAGTCTGGGTTTCTGGACTTCTTTGCTTCAGCGAATCTGGCAGCTATATTTTTTTTTTCATCATAACATGGAATTTTAAGAATTTCCTGGCATTTCTGCTGATTCAGATCGTCTCCCTGGTATTTGGCACATTTAAAGAATTTCCCTTAAAATGCAAATATATGACAGAAAAAAGCACCAATAAACAGAAAGCAAAGAATGTGCCTAATAAGGCGAAAATGGCTAAAATCAGAAAAAAAAAAAAACATATACAGTGACACAATTTGATTTTAAAAAGCACCAAAATCTCATGGAAAGGCCGAGAAGGCCAGAAAGAGACAAGTAAGGCAAAGTACTCGAAAACAAACTCTATTTGGCACTTTTTCACCTTATTGTGTTTCCAGAAGACATTTATACCTTTTTCCTCATATTGTGGCACTGTAAGTATTTCTTGGCATTTCTGCTGTTTTTTCATGAATTTTCACCTATTTCGCCTTATTGGGAACATTCTCTGCTTTTTTGAATGTGGCAGATAATGCTGCTGTTCTCGTCATATCCTGTCAATTTTAAGGGTGTCTTGACGTTTTTGCTGTTTTTTGACTTTCGCGCTTTATTTGGCACTTTCTCAAGTTTTGTCTGAAATGTAGCAAATAATGTAGCAAATAATGCTGCTTTTTTCATCATTTCTTGGCATTCTAAGGGATTTCTGCTAGTTTTTGTGATTTTTCACTTTTTAGCACCTTTTTAGGCATATTCTGTGCTTTCTCGAGTATCTGCTCATATCGGGTCTTTTTTAATCATATCCTTGCATTTTAAGGGAAACTCTGTAAATGCAACAACATAAAGAGCCAAATAACAGGGAGAAGATTAAAATCAGCAGACATGCAAGGAAAATCTTAAAATGACTTGATATGTAAATAAAAATCATCAATAGCTGATAGATTCAACGAAGACAAAGAATTGGCATAATAAAGTGCAGTAAGTAAAAAACTGAGGAAAAACAGGAGGCACTTTTTCAGCTTTTTTGCATTTCTGGTGGATATTGGTGTTTTCATTACATATTGTAGTAAATTAAGAGTTTCTAGGCATAAATGCTGCTCTTGGTCTTATTCGCATTTTGGGCACTTTTTCATCCCTTTTTCTTTTCTGGTGGATATTGGTGCTTTTGCTACTTATAGTGGCAATTTAAGAGTTTCTAGGCATAACTGCTGAGTATTGTGGTTTTTGCCGTATTAGACACTTTTTTCAGCTTTTTGGCGTGTCTGGCCTATATTGGTTCTTTCCATCTTGTTTTGCCATTTTAAGTGTTTCTTGGCATATCTGTTGATTTTTGACTTTATCACCTTAAAAAGGAACTTTTTCAGCTTTTTGGCGTTTCTGACATATAATGGTGTGTTTCTAACGTATTGTAGCAATTTTAAGTGTTACTTGACATTACTGCTGCTTTTAGTCCTTTTCGCCTTATTAGGCACCTTTTCAGCTTTTTGGCATTTCTGGCGTTTAATGGTGCTTTTGCATCATACTGCAGCAATTTAGGAATTTCTAGGCATAAGTGCTGAGTTTTGTGTTTTTTGCCGTATTAGGCACCTTTTCAAGCTTTTTGGCTTTTCTGGCTGGTATTCGTGCTTTTCTACCATGTTTGGTCATTTTAAGTGTTTCTTGGCATATCTGCTGATTTTCGACTATAACACCTTAAAAAAGGAACTTTTTCAGCTTTTTTGGCTTTTCTGGCAGATATTTGTGCTTTTGCATCATATTGTGTCTATTTATGAGTTTCTAGGCATAAGTGCTGTGTTTTGTGTTTTTCGCCTTATTAGGAACTTTTTCAGCTTTTTGGCGTTTATGCCAGATATTCGTGCTTTTGCATCATAATGTAGCAATTTCAGAGTTTCTAGGCATAACTGCTGAGTTTTGTGTTTTTCGCCACATTAGGCACTTTTTCGGCTTTTTTGGCGTTTCTGCTGCTTTTCCATCATGTTTTGTCTTTTTAAGTGTTTCTTGGCATATCTGCAGATTTTCAACTTTAACACCTTAAGGAACTTTTTCAGCTTTTTGGCGTTTCTGTTAGATATTGCTGGTTTTGGATCATATTGTTGCATTTTAAGGGTTTCTTGGCATTTCTGCTGATTTTCGACTTTTTCAGCTTAGTTGGTACTTTATTGTGACACATTTTAAGAGTTTCCCTTAAAATGCAAAGATATGATTAAAAAAACCACTAAAATCTTCCAGATATGCCAGAATGCAAAGAACGTGCCGAATGAAATGGAAAATGTGAAATATCACGAAAAACAGCAGAAATCCCTTAAAATATCACAATTTGATTCAAAAGCACCAATAACTGACAGAAATGCCAAAAATCTGAGAAACTGTTAAATACAGAGAAAAAGTCAAAAAACTACAGAAATGCCAGGAAACTCTTAAAATGCCAAGATATGATGAAAAAAGCACTAAAGTAACCAAGATACGCCAGAAAGAGGAGAATGTGACTAATAAGGCGATAAAGCCGAATATCATGAGAAGAGTAGAAATGCCAAGAAAGCCTTAAATGACACAATATGATGCAAAAACACCATAATGCGCCAGAATTTCTCACTTGCTGACCGGAGCCCGGCTCTGCAGCAGCAAACGACTGGGTCCCGCTGTAACACCAAAGGGACTAGGACTGAAAGCTGTTGTTGGCCTCCCCTTCCCTGAGAAGTGCTTCCACAGCCTCAAAAAGCATTGGTCTCTGCTCTTCTTTGCTTCTCTAAGAAGCCAAGATTGGCTCCGCATTTTATTTCCTGTTGGCCGCAGTCCAGCTCCGAAATGCTAACAGGCTGTGTCCTGCACCAACATCAAAGGAACTCGGATTGAAAGCTGTTGTGGGGACTGACCTTCTCTGGAAAGCGCTTTTTGAACTCTGAAACGTCTGGAGTTCTGGGCTTCTTTGCTTCCTTGGGAAGCCGATGTTTTTTGGTACAAGCCCAGAGTCTTGCTTCGAAACGTCAAACCTTCGACAGCGACTCCTACAAGAAAGGGGCTAGGACTGAAGCCCGGCTCTGAAATAATAAACGACTGGGTCCTGCAGTAACATCAAAGTGGCTAGGACTGAAAGCTGTTGCGTTGCCTCACCTTCCCTTGGAAACGCTTCCACAGCCCCAGAAAGGCTTGAGCTCTGCGCTTCTCTAGGAAGCCAATGTTGGCTCCACATTTTCATTGCTGCTGGCCAGAGCTCAGCTCCAAAAAGGTAAAAGGCTGGCTCCTGCACTGACACCAAAGGAACTAGGATTGAAAGCTGTTGTGGGGCCTGACCTTCCTTGTCAAGCGCTTTTTTAGCCTCACAACTCCTGAGGTTCTGGTCTTCTTTGCTTCCCTGGGAAGCCAACATTTGCCTACAGGCTTTTTTTTTGTAGCTTCCTCAAGCCTGGCTTGGGAATGGCAAATATTGGGCTCCGACTTCCACAAGAAAGGGGCTAGGACTCAAGCCTGGCTCTGAAATAATAAACGATTGGGTCCTGCTGTAACAGCAAATAGGCTAGGACTGAAAGCTTTTGTGGGGTCTCACCTTGCGCTTCTGTGCTTCTAAAGGAAGCCGATGTTGGCTCCACATTTTCATTGCTGCTGGCCAGAGCCAGACTCCGAAAAAGTAAATGGCTGGCTCCCGCACCGAAATCAAATGCACTAGGATTGAAAGCTGTTGTGGAGCCTGACCCTTACTGGGAAGCGCTTCTGTAGCTTCACAAAGCCTAGAGTTCTGTGTTTCTTTGCTTCCCTGGGAAGCCAACATTTGCCTCCAGGCTTTTTTGGTACAAGCCCAGAGTCTTGCTTCGAAATGTTGAATGTTTGACTCAGATATCCACAAAAAAAGGGCTAGGACTGAAAGCTGTTGCTGTGTTTCACCTTCCCTGGGAAGTGCACTCATAGACCAAAAAAGCCTTGCGCTCTGCCCTTCCGTGCTTCGCTAGTCAGTCGCTTTTCGTCCCCATGCTTCTTGTCTGCTGGTCGGAGCCGTCTTTCAAATAGAAACGGTCTAGCTCTTCTTCCACACCTAAGATTCTAGGATTGAAGGCTGTTGCTGGGCCTTATCTCTTCTGGGAAGCACATCCATAGCCCCACAAATCCTTGGGCTGTACACTTCTGTGCTTTTCTTGGCAGCCGACCTTTTTGCTCTGGTTTTATCAGTTTCCTTCTGGAACCTGACTCTGAAATAAAAAATGACTGTGTCCGTCTGTCACACCAGAGGGGCTAGGACTGAAAGCTGTTGCGGTGGCCTCACCTTCCCTGGGAAGTGCGTCAATAACCTCACAAAGTCTTGGGCTGTGTGCTTCTGTGCTTCTCTAAAAAGCCAATATTTACTCTGCGGGCCAGAGCCCCGTACTGAAAAGGTAAATTACTGGCTACTGTACGGACATCAGAGGGACTAGGACTGAAAGCTGTTGTTAAGCCTGACCTTCACTGGCAAGCACTTTTTTAGCCCCACAACGCCTGGCATTCTGGACTTCTTTGTTTTCCTGGGAAACCAACGTTTGCCCCTAGGCATTTTCGGTAGCTGCCCGGAGTCTTGCTTTGAAATTGCAAACGTTTGACTCTTACTCCCACAGGAAAAGGGCTAGGACTGAAAGCTCTTCCTGTGTTTGGATCAGTGTGGCATTTTAAGGGTTTCCTTGCATTTCTGCTGTTTTTCGACTTTTCACCTTATTTGGCACTGGATCAGCTTTTTGGCATTTCTGGAGGACATTGGTGCTTTTTTCATCATATAGTGGCATTTTTAAGGGTTTCCTTGCATTTCTGATGTTTTTCATGCTTTTCACCTTATTAGGCACATTTTGAGCTTTTTGGCTAATCTGGCAGATATTGCTCCTTTTTTCTTCATATTTTGGCATTTCTGCTGATTTTTGACTTGTTATGGTTTAAGGGTTAATTGCCTGAAAGGTAAGGACAGGTGGTGTCTCTAGGACCCAGGGGGGGTCAGAGATCAGTACTGTTCCCCCTGCTTTCCAGCCACAGTCTATAAAAAAACGAGGAGCCCTGGACTTTTCCTGGTTTCCTGGGCTGCGTCTTGTTGTATCTTGGGACGGCTGGGCCTTCCTCCATGTGCTCGGCAGCATCCACCACCACCCATTTCCCAGCACCACTGCAGTTCCTGGTGATGAGTCACAGCAGCTGCAGTGGCCACAAGGCACTGCTTGGACACTTCCACTCAAGACTACTGGGATTGGGTTTTGTATATATGTATATGTATATTTTGTATACGTATATATTGGGTTTTGTCCCTTATTAATTCCCTTTTCCTTTCCCCTGTTGTTTTTCATTAAACTTGTTATAGTCTTAACTTCTAACCTTGTGTGAAGCATCTTTTCTCTATTCTCATTTTTATTCCCTTTTTTTTTAATCCTCCCCTGGGAGGGTAGGGGACAATAGAGAGAAAATCCTGCTCCCTGAGCCTTAAACGGAGACAGGATAAATTGACTCCCAACGTGGGGCACGTGTTTGGAAATTAATTGTTATTATTATTTCCCCAGTGAGACAAGTTGGAAGTGAATACTAAAATGGCTCTTGTAACTGCCTCTGCGAGGCCTGTTACAGAATGCTTTTTTGACCTCTGTTAATGTTGTTCTGTCATGCTGACTTGCCCTGTCTCCATGTTATATTGTCATATGTTTTGGACCATGATGGATGCGGGCTTGAGTTGGGTTAAGGCTTTTCCTGAGTACCTTGGCCACTACCTCATGAACATGCTTATGAAAAAAGATTCTGTTCCTTTGCCTGGCAAGATTGAGACACAGGGGTCTGGAGAAATGAGGAATGGCTATTATGATTGTGTGTTGTGATTCTTCATTGTAATTCAAATGGCGCTAATTGTAAGACTGTGGCGTGCTCAGGTCTCTTTGTGTGAGAATAATATCATTTTAAAAGTGACCTTGGCTCTGGCCCCGGCTTCCAACCTGGCCCCAGCTCTGGCTCTGGCTCCGGCCCTGGCCCTGGCTCCCATCCTGGCCCTGGCTCCGGCCTCAGCCCCAGCTCCAGCCCCAGCTCCTGCCCTTGCCCTTGCCCCGGCCGCGGCCCTGGCCTTGGCTTCGTCCCCGACCCTGTCGCCAGCTCCAGTCCCGTCCCCGGCCCTGGTTCTGGTCAGACCTCTGGTGCCAGTGGGAGCGGCAGCCACCACCGGGCATATGGGAGATGTGGTCCAGTTGGCCCCAGCCACCACCCACCGGAAGTGCTTCAAGAAAATGGACCGCCCGGTAAGGGAGTGACGGGAGGGTCTCAAAGGCTGACTGTGTTGGATGCTGAAGTGAGCCTAACTGGGAATGACTGGGGGATACATCGTATTGTAACTGGCCCAGATGCTCTGTGCATTCTGGGCATAGACTTTCTACGGAAAGGGTACAGAGCACTGGAACAGGCTGCCCAGAGAGGTTGTGGAGTCTCCTTCTCTGGAGACATTCAAAACCTGCCTGGACGCCTTCCTGTGTAACCTCATCTAGGTGTTCCTGATCCGGCAGGGGGATTGGACTAGATGATCTTTTGAGGTCCCTTCCAATCCCTAACGTTCTGTGATTCTGTGAGTCCGAGCTGCTTCAGAAGTGATTGGCACTGAGGCACAGCTCCTCCTGACACCCCGACTGCCAGTCCTGGACTGGATGATTAAAGGGAGAGTTGCATCTACACACCATGCCACCGATGCCACCTGGAGTAAATGGGCTGCCCTAATAACTCAGCGAGCTCGAATAGGGCATATTGGAAGTGATCACAAATTGGCCAGAGGGTACAGATTTTGGAATGCCACCAGATAAGTCGGTGACCCGGGCTGAGGGTTACATAGTTAAATATCCTTTGTCACTTAATTCCCTTTTCCTTTCCCCTGTTGTTTTTCATTAAACTTGTTATAGTCTTAACTTCCAACTTGTGTGAAGCATCTTTGTCTCTATTCCTTCTTTTTTCAATCCTCCCCTGGGAGGGTAGGGGACAATAGAGAGAAAATCCTGCTCCCTGAACCTTAAACGGAGACATGACTTTTTCACCTTATTTGGCACTTTCTCAGCTTTTTGGCCTATCTGTGGGATTATGGTGGTTTTGAATCATATTTATGCATTTTAATGGATTTCTGCTGTTTTTCGTGATTTTTGGCTTTTTCACGTGATTAGGTATATTCTGTGCTTTCTCTCATATCTGGTAGATACTGGAGCTTTTTTTGATCATATCTTGGCATTTTAAGGGAAAAATCTTAAAATGTGCCAAAAGAAAGTGCCAAATACCGTTAAAAAGGTCGAAAATCAGCAGAAATTGCAGGAAAGTCTTAAAATGCCAAGATATGATGAAAAAAGCAGCAATATCTTCCAGATTCGCCAGGAAGCAGAGAATGTTCCTAATGAGGCAAAGAAGACAAAAACCACAAAAAACAGGATAAATTCCAAGAAACCATTAAAATACCAAAAAGCTGAGAAAGAGCAAAATAAAGTGTTTCACCTTCCCTGGGAAGTTCTCCCATAGCCCAACGAAGACATTTGCTCTGCCCTTCCATGCTTCACTAGTCAGTCGCTGTTCGTCACCACGTTTCTTGGCTGCTGGTCGGAGACATCTCTCAAATGAAAACAGTCAAGATCTTCTGCAACAACAAAGATGCTAGGACTGAAGGCTGTTGCTGGGTCTTATCTCTTCTGGAAAGCGCATCCGTAGCCCGACAAAGCCTTGGGCTGTACACTTCCGTGTTTGGCTGGGCAGCCAACGTTTTCGCCCCTTTTTTATAAGTTTCTCTCTGGAGCCCGGCTCTGAAATAATAAATGACTATGTCCTGCTGTGACACGAAAGGGGCTAGGACTGAAAGCGGCCTCACCTTCCCTGGGAAGCGCTTCCATAGCCCCACAAATCCTTGGGCTCTGCGCTTCTGTGCTTCTCTAAAAAGCAAAAGCTGGCTATGCATATTCATTGCTGCTGGCCAGTGCCCAGCTCCGGAAAGGTAAATGGCTGGCTACTGGACCAACATCAAAGGGACTAGGATTGAAAGTTGTTGTGGGGCCTGATCTTCACTGAGAAGTGCTTCTGTAGCTTCACAATGCCTAGGGTTATGGGCTTCTTTACTTCCCTGGGAAGCCAGTATTTTCCTCCAGGCTTTTTCAGTACAAGCCCAGAGTCTTGCTTCAGAATGGCAAACATTCAATTCTGACTCCCAAAAGAAAGGGATTAGGACTGAAAGCTGTTGCTGTGTTTCACCTTCCCTGGGAAGTTCTCCCGTAGTCCAACAAAGCCTTGCTCTCTGCCTTTCCGTGCTTCGCTAGTCAGTTGCTGTTCACACCCACATTATGTGGCTGCTGGTCAGAGCCATCTCTCAAATGGAACGGTCAAGCTCTTTTGCCACACCTAAGACGGTAGGAGTGAAGGCTGTTGCTGGGCCTTATCTCCTCTGGGAAGCGCATCCATAGCCCCACAAAGCCTTGGGCTGGACACTTCTGCGCTCTGCTGGGCAGCTGATGTTTTCGCACCTGTTTTATCAGTTTTGGTCCGGAGCCCCACTCTGAAATAATAAGTGACGGGGTCCTGCTGTAACACCAAAGAAGCTAAGACTGAAAGATGTTGCATGGCCTCACCTTCCCTGGGAAGCGCTTCCATAGCCCCACAAAGCCTTGGGCTCTGCGCTTCTGTGCTTCTCTAAAAATCCAATGTTGGCTTCGCATTTTCATTGCTGCTGTCCAAAGCCCAGTTCCGAAAAGATAAATGGCTGGCTCCTGCACCGACATTAAAGAGACTAGGGTTGAAATCTGTTGTGCAGCCTGATTCTAAGAAATGCTTCTGTAGACTGCACAAAGCCTGGGGTTCTGGGCTTCTTTGCTTCCCTGGGAAGCAAACATTTGCCCCCAGGCTTCTTCATACAAGCCTGGAGCATTCCTTCGAAATTGCAAACATTTGACACTGACTCCCAAAAGAAAGGGGCTAGGACTCTAGGTTCCGCATTCCCCCAGTGTGGCAGATGCACCCACCCTACTAAAGACCTGAGAAAAACCCAACAAAAGACAGTGCTAAAGTTTCTGGCCCTGGTGGCGCCAGGACTGCCTCCCCCCTCACAGCTCCACACATTGGGGTCAAAGGCGGGAAAGTTGGGGTCCTCAGCCAGTAGGGGGTGACACGACCATGTATTGACCACAGATCAGATTCGACCAGGGTATAAAAGGGGCCCTGCCAGAAGACTCATTTGAGTCGGTCCTCCTCGGAGCAGCAGGTCTGCAGTCGGGGACTCTCCCCTTGAGTTGGGACACCACTTAAGGTAACTTCTCGAGATTGAGAGCCCTCCCTTTTGGTGAGTGAGTGAGTGCACATTTTGGATCGTTTGGCCAAAAACTTAAGAATTCTTCACTTAGCCGTGTCTGGTAATATTCCCAACCAGCATATCGAACCTGTATTTGTTAAATGTCAGTGGGATGTTGTTTTGGTGAATGAAGTTTTGTCTGCTTCATTTTAGTTGCAGGTTAAAGCATGTTTGAGTTCATCATTTGTGTGCGTGTAGCCATTTTGGTGCAATTCCGTGACACCCAGCCCCGCTCCATTTTCCATGTGCAGGAGTCTTTTTGATGTCATATCCAAGAGACCATCACTGAAGTGTTATGGTTGCATAGCAACCTCAATCGGATAAATAACTGGTTTAAAGCAGTCCTTTGCTGTGCATTTCTTTTCCAACAGGAACCAGTATCCTATCACTGCAACTACTAAAACTCTTGAAAAAAAACCCATATGCAGTGTTTTATGACTAAATAAGAGGTTTCTTTATTCAAATATTGTTATTTCTGGGCACTATCACCAGATTACTGCACCAAGTTACCTTGAAATACCCAATATTCCAGCATTATAGTTTCTCTGCAAATAGAACACCAAGCTCCATTTTTCCTCTTTCCCCACTTGGATTATCAGTTGAAAGCACAACAGAAATACTCTATATATGAAGGTAAAATGAACTAATAGAATACTAGTAATCCAGCTGTAGTTTCCAAAAGCAGTTTTTATCTACTGAGCTACAGTGAAAAAGTCTTCTCTACAGAAAAAAACAAACCCTAAACATGGACATATACAACATACAAGTTATATATTCCCAGTTTTGTTTATTTTCATGGAATGCTAATTTAGTTACAATATGGCAGTTTATTACTACTGAAATGTGACATTAATTCATCTCCAATGCTGCAGAACAGTCTGGATTTATATATATTGTTTTAAAACAATCTTATTTTACATAGTTGAGGTCTCTGGTGGTTTTTAAGCTCCGATGCTTAAGCACACAGCAAGCTACAAACCTTAAGTTCTATATTTATAGATATATTCTATGTATTCAGACAACTGCTGTAAGTTATCTATAATTTAATATTTATAAAAAGTGCACATACTGGTACTTATGCACATCTAGAAACACACTTTCACTGCTGCCTCCCTTTTATAAAAAGCTGTGTAACATACAGCTGTATTATTCTCACTCACTGCTATTAAAGTCCTTTACTATCTTTGTTACACAATCTCAACTATTCAATTCCCTCAAAGTGAATGTAGGTATTTCTATGTATATCTTCTCCTAAAGAAAAAAAAAAGTCTTCCCTATTCTTTGAAGAAGCTTTAAATCATGCATCAGTTTAGTAAACAGTCACTTTAGCATGGATTTTAGAATCCTAGATAGTGTAAAACCTACTTCTGGAAAATGTCTGTCTGTATATTTAAGTTCTTCTTTTAGTTACAAAAAATATATAGAATTGAAACATACTGAATACATGCATCTCTCAAAGTGGCTATACTCTAGCCTTATAGATAAATTAAAAAAGTACACCCCTCCTAATAGGATGCAAACATGGCCTCAAATAGGCCATTACCTGTATTTAATATAGCTCATTACATTAAAAAGTTCAAGTCAGCTGTTCTCTCAAGATGGTGTCAAAAGACTGAAGAGCATAATATATTTCTACTCAATATACAAAGGTGGGTACACATACCTAGTGCCATTTCATTATTCAATATTTTCAAGGCTCCTAGGCTTTTGCTCTGGTGATACAAGTCCTGAAATGATCTGAATGAAAGTTTAAGTTGAAAATTGTTTTTTAATATACCATAAAAGCAAGTTGTGTTTAAAAGAAAAATGTACACTGAACAACCTGAAGTACTCACTGAAACAACTATACAAAACTATTATAGATACAGAAAGAAATAATGGTGGACTTAACTTCAAACAGAAGTTAACACTTGTTAACATACCTAAAAACTTGCTTTGTTTTATTCTTCTACCAAGTAAGAATTTGCAGCCATTCAGAACAAGTGAAATTCAAACCACCTCACAATGGTTACATTTAAAGTTCTTTTATACAGTGCAAACGTTTAAGACAGAAAAACTCCCCAGTGAAACAGGTGACACTACTCAGTGCCAGTCCTATGAAGATTCTTCTTTTCAGTAAGTCTATTTACACATTAAGCTAAAGGTTCACTATATATGCTTTGAAGTTTGCTGAATATCAGCAGAAAAATACGTGAACTAGCAGCAGCTGTATTACAAATATATGATGGTTACTTTAATGAATGCATAAAGTTTTCAAGACTGTATTCAGTATCATACTGTTCTTGTTCCCACAGTTCTCCAAGGTTTTCGAGTACTGTTTTCATTGATGCTTTCCCAGAAGAGGTAGAGGTATCTGCTTTTTCAGTTTTTCCATCCTTCACAAAAGGAAAAAAAAAATCAATTAACATACAGAATAATGTTTTCAGGAATATATTCTTTGAGTCTGATTCTTTTGAGGAAATTGCATTTTCTCCTGTTTTTCAGAGAGCTGTCTACTATTCATCATGCCAACTTCAAGTGTTCATGTGATTAAACTTTACATTTCACAGCAAAGCTTTTCCCTAAGCTTACTCTATTTTTGGTAGGTATTTGTAAAAATGTACCTTGTCAAGAGTGAATAGATCAAGAAGCTGTTCTGTTCCCATGCTTTGTAGGCTTGTGTTTTCTTGACTGATCACTGTATTTGCAATATTCATTTTGAACTTTTGTAGACCCATGATCTTCTCCTCCAGAGTTCCTCTGGTTATCAGGCGATACACGTTAACAACACGTTTCTGAAACGAAAAAAAACCACACTTAGCTAAAAAAAAAAATTGTAGGTATTCAAGAAAGCATAAACTTTTAGTATTCATCATGGACAGTCTGGAAGCAGTTTGGCTTGGAGTTACCCTTCAGTAATTGTACTCAGTAAGTCTGACTAACATTAGATGAAAAGAATGAGACTATGCCAGCATGTAGTAAGGCACCTGCAATTTTATCTGTATTTGGGAAGTTAAGAATTCACTGCTTTTTACAGCTGTAGAGGGAGACTTAACAGCAGTCACTCTTT
>NW_010169679.1:15726-18612 GCF_000695765.1 Mesitornis unicolor
GGTATCAGAGAAGGACAGCCCTGTGGGGCTTCCCTTCAGTTCCTTGTCTCAGTTACATCTCTTCCTCCACTAAAGGATGATTCTTCCCTGCCCCCTCCTCAGAAGCTCAGGAAGTACAGAAAAGAATCCATACCAAGTTGAGGACAAGATAAAGAAGGACACACTTCAACATCTGGTGTATTTACAAGAAAGCAGTATGAAAGAAAGTTTGGTGGAAACCACCCAGGCATCATTTTCTATATGCTACAACCTTATCCAAATTCAAAGAAACAGGAGTTCAGCAAGGGGAAAAGCTTATGAGAAATTAAAAGCTTCTCACCTGCCCAATGCGATGTGCCCGATCCATGGCTTGCAGGTCCCTCATTGGGTTCCAGTCATGTTCCACAAATACTACTGTATCAGCCCCTGTTAAGTTAAGTCCCAATCCACCAACATGAGTTGTGAGCAAAAGAACATCTATAGATGGGTCATTATTAAACCTGCATACATAAAAAAGTTAAGCATGGTAAGTTTCATTTAAGTAACGAATTTATGAACATCAAATGCTTTGAGGCACACAAAAAAAATTTGTACCATATAGTTCATTAGTTTGCTTCATATTGGTCATCAAGGGATATGCTTACCGTGAAACAATGGAATGCCTCTGACCAGCAGGTATGCTGCCATCTAGTCGTAAATAAGTAACTGAAGGTAACTGAGGTCTGAGAAGGTCATGCTCCACTATATCCAGCATGCTTTTAAGTTGACAGAAGATAAGTACTCTGTGCTGGGCCACAACAGCTTCTGTACCGCTTTCTGAAGATCCGCCATTCCCCAAACCACAGTCTAGCAGCAGCTTTAAGTAAAAGAGCATTAAAGTGCATCATCAAAATGACAGTAGATCTCATATAAATATGGACACTGATGGACTATCAAAAGTGGAAATAAAAGAAAAACTACAGAAGGAAGTCTGTAAATGACAGTCACTTAAATGACTTAATGCAAAGTTTGGCTTCTCTATCAAACTATGAAAAATATAAAGAGTTGACAGAATAGTAATTGTCTTCGTTTTGCTTTACTTACAATAGAAGCTAATAAGTCTCCTATATAATGAGAAAAGCTTTTCTGTAACAAGAGGGACAGGAGTAAAATACAGGTAAGAGTAAAGTTTTTGACATGGCAGCAAAACGTTATGTAAACATCACCACCCTGAAGCAAGCTTGTGCTTCTCCCCACCCCCGCCTTGAATTAACAGGAAAAATTGGGCATATGCCTAGAACCCACTTATACCCCATTTCATTTGCTACTTAACCAGTGTTTTAAGATCAGTTTTCACACTGATGAAGTCTTAAACAAAACCTTCTGTTTTGTAACAGAAATGTAACATCAGTAGAGATAAATTTAGAAAATTTAAGGTACAACATGCAAGGCTACTTACTTGTTTTAAAGCAGACAGCTTAGGTGCATGTTGGATATCTCGAAGGGATGAATTATGAGCTGCAAGTTGCTCTGTTATTCTTTTATATTCTGGATGCTGGGTTGTTAACACTAATGCTGGATGGTTGCATAGCTTCCGTAAATATTGCAATGCCTTTAATTATTTAGGAAATTAAGTTCAAAGAAATAGTTAGCCACAAAGTAATTACAGAAAAAGGATGAACAAATCTGCTAACTACAGGGGGCACTCAGCCATATTCCACAATTTGGACTTTCATATGAAGAAAACCCGTATTTCAAACTATATCCAGTAACTATTAGGAGCATAATGACTTTGGTTCCTGTTGCAGGAACAGTGCAAAGACTGCCATTTCCCAAACTTCATGTGGGAATTAATTAAGGAACTATTCTTTCCAAGTAGCCAAGACTTAATCTGCAATTCTGTAAGGCCATGAACCTTCATAAATTCAGATCTTAAGGTAACTTTTTTGTTCATGTTTTAGAATCTTAATTTGGAGTGTAACAACTGATGAGACCAAAATTAGTTTCCTCTTATTTGGAGGTTTTGCACTTTTGATAATCAGTTTTTAATTGAGAGTAGTATCCAAGATCCACAAAAGAACTGAACATCAGTTGAACAGAACACATATGAAACTTGTTTTTCTAATGTGTTCTATGACTTAAGATACAAAAACAATTTATGCATAACAGCTATACATCACCTTCTGGGCAATCTGATCCAAAATCTAAATATTTTCCTTAGATCATATTACCACAAATGTCTAAGTTAACTATTTTGATTTTCATTTTCTTATTAAACCCAGAAATACAGTTACCTGAAAGAAACTAGGTAGTAAAAATAACTGAAGAAATCTGTACCTGAAATACATGACCTGTAGCTTTAAGCTTTGGTTTTTCAGTTTCTTCATTCAGCGAAATTGAAGAAACTGTTTCATCAATATCACATTTGGCACGAGACTTGGCAAAATCTTCATAAAGCTGAACCTGCAGACCAGGCCCCAGACAAGAGGATTAGTATGTTTTCCCAAGCAGAAGACAGACAGGCATTTTTAGAATTTAGTTCTGAGTTAGAGTTCTGAAATATCATAAACCAAGAAAGCTATTTTATATATAGCACAGCTTGGAAAGTATTCTTTAAAAAAAAAACTTGCAGATGCCTAGATGTTGCTCTTGTAAAACGATGCCAGACATTTAGATTTTAAATGTGTAATATAAAAACACCTTAGTCCTGTGGTCCCAGAGAATGTCAGAGCTGACATCAGATAGACTCAGAAATACAGAAGTGGATCCTTTCTGGTCTTAACTGTGCTTTAAAATCTAAGTGCTAAAAGTTAGCAAAACTAAAACTTTTTAAGCTTACCTGTAGAGGACTGAGGATACAGTAATAATCTTGAATAATTTTGGGTGGAAGATCTTGCAGTACATCCTCTTTCATTCTCCTTAGCAGGA
>NW_010169679.1:18643-36602 GCF_000695765.1 Mesitornis unicolor
AGGAATGGCAGAACTTGGCGGTGCAGTGCTTCCATTGCAAGAACCCCTAGCGAAGGCAACAGAAGCCATATTTTAGTGGAGTGTGGAGGGAAAATTTCAAAACATTCATCCCCCTTTCCCACTCTCTCATGCTGGAACTGACCGCACTTTAAAGGAAGAAAGCCAAGATTTAATGTTTGATCCTTACCAGCCTCTTGTTCTCGACTGGAGCTTCGGGCATCTCTACTTGCCAATATTGGTTTGCCATAACGTGCTGCAAATTGGCGTTCAGTACCCAAAAATCCTGGCATAAGGAAGTCAAACAACGACCACAACTCTAAGACGTTGTTCTGAACATAAAAGACACATTTGTTAAGTTATTTTTCAAAGTAGTGAATTGTTACAAGTTATCATAAACATTTCCATACTGCCTATATACACTACAAACGTAACACTTCAGCATACATTTTAGCTCCTGGAACTTGGTGGCTCTTTCATAGAGTGAAGTTACAGGAAAACCTGTACATATAAATCGACTTTCTACTGTGTATGATGTCTTAAACCACACCCTGAGTTATTCTGAACAACAAAACCCAGTAGACACCAGTGGTCTTAGTCCTGGATGAGACAGATACTCCACAGACAAGTATTTTTGGACAAAGTCCAAAATCTGGAGTTCAGATTCGAATTTCTTGCTAATTTCACTAGAGGCATAAGGAAATGCTCTCTCCCCTTCCCTTTTTCTAAGCGGTAGAGAAGTCTTGTTAGCTTTTGAGCTCCATTCGTACCACAGATCCTGCGCCCATTCCTCTACACTGGGAAAGGAAAAATACGTAGTTTCAAGCATTTTGCAATGAAAGGCTCTTTCACAAAGTATACTTTGAACAAGACAGCTGAACAAGACCGCTCTAATAAAAAGCACAATAAAAGGGACTGCAAAGTAGATCTCTTTTGCTTCTTTCTGCTACTCACCCAATTCCTTAGGAAAAAAAGAAAAGCAGTTACCTGGATTGGTGTTCCAGACAGAATTATCCTGTAATTGGCAGTCAGCTGTTTTACTGCTTTTGACAGCTTTGTCTTTCCATTTTTTATTACATGGCCTTCATCAAGAATGCAGTAATTAAACTTAATATTTCTAAAACGAAGAACATAGAATTTTAAATGCTACTTAAGTCTAAGCTATTAAAAACCTCAGAAAACAAACCAATTCTTACCGGAAGAAGTCAATGTCATTTCTCACAACATCATATGAGGCCACTATGAGATTGTGTCTTTTCACTTGGTGTTGTAATCTTAAGAAAAGAGAAGAGATCGTAACTGAAGCATTCCTTACATATCTCATTATTTCAGTCTTTAAAGGTAGCATGACAACTTTTACCATGCCCACAAACTATGTTTCAGTAGCAAAGTGAATTGCAAAGTTTTGCGTGTGGTATTTTAGTCTACCCAAGTTACAAATGCAAATACATTACCTTGCTCTCTCAGTAGGAGGTCCTGTATAATGCAAAGGATTAAGATACTCTTTTGAGCAAAATTTGCCAACTTCATCCACCCAGTGTCCTGTGAGTGTAGGAGGGCACACCACCAAGGAAGGAAGAGGAACGCTGTCCACCAGTTTTGTTCTTGCATATTCCTGAGCCCTTTAAGAGTATCAAAACAAGTTCAAAAAAACCCTGTTTTTTTACAGAATAGCTAAATTTGGAAGGGACCTCTGGAGGTCATCTGGTCAACCCCTCCCTGCTCAGGCAGAGCCACTTACAGCCAGCCACCCAGGAGTATGTCCAGAGTCATTACCACAGATAAATACTGTCACTAAACTCTCTAAGATAGAATGTTATTTGTTTAAGCTTACCTGAGGCAGTGATCACCTGCAAGAATGCAAATGGATTGTAAAGTTTTTCCTAAGCCCATGTCATCACAAAGAATTCCATGAAGTTTGTACTTATTGAGAAATGCTAGCCAGTTCACTCCATCCTGAAATTAGAAAATAGAGTGCCTTATAAGTGAAAACTGGCTTTTTCTAGCTAAGCTTCAGTTCAAAATATCATCCATCACTGCCAAACTATGAGCTTGTTTCCCCACCATAAATGCATCCACTACAGCCCATTCACACAAAGCAGCGGGGAATAAAGGAAGAAATCTAAGAAGTCAACAATAAAAGGAGACCTGGCTTTGCAGGGGTGACCTGCTGCAGTCAGCCTAAGCAAGGCACAAGCCCACTGGCTGTTTCCTGAGAAAAATGGCAGAATACAGAGAGGGGGGGAAAACATAATAGCATAAATGGCATGCATTACTTAATTTGTTCTTCCTTATCCAGGAATCCAAGATACGGACTGCAGAGCTAAAAAAACAACAAAACCCACAAGCAATAAACCCAACACCCAAACAACTCCTGCCCTTCCATAAAATCCTATCAGACTGGAACTGCTCTCTTAAAATAAAAAGTTGTTACCTGCTGATATTTTCTGAGCTCTGCTTTAATTGGTACTGGAATTTTATAGTTTTCCAGTTTTTTTCCATCCAGTAATTGTTCCAGAAAGTGACGTTCTTTAGCTTTCATTCGGATTAACTCTTCAGACATGTTTGGTGGATCTGGTATACCAGCCTAGGATATTTTTAAAGCAGTAATGTAAGGGCTGCAGTACTTAATTCTCACAGAGACAGTAAGAAATAAAACCTCATACTAGGTTAGACATATTGAACAAATAGCTACCAAAGATCTGCAATCTTCTCAATCCAAACTCAGTGATGGAGTCACAATCCCTGCAGGTATTTCAAAACACATGTAGATGTGGCACCTAAGAGCATGGTTCAGTGGTAGACTTGGCAGTGCTAGGTTAACAGTTGGACTATGATCTTACAGGTTTTTTCCAACCTAAACAAGTCTATGAAATTTAAAGTTGAGATAAAAGACAGTAAAGCAATAAAACTGACTTTTTTATTAGAAACTTGCAAACAAATTCTGAACTGTCTTCTATTACCATCTGCTGGTGAAAATAAGTTACTTAGAAGCCTTGTAGTCCTTTAAGTGCAATATTAGAAAGCGTCCAAGGTACGCAGGTTGTAGCGGGAGTGAAAAACTGAAGCAAATATGTTCTGCTTAAATGCTACTGGATCATAATATTTTGCCCAGAGCTGTAAGGTAGGGCTTTTTGACTTTAAGAACTATGAATAAATAACTGTGCTTATCTCTACACTATTTCTATTACTGCTATTTCATGTTTTCCTTTTAAATCAGTATTGCTTTTTCATGCATTTCTCTTGACCATATACACAGTACACATACCGAGGGAGAGCACACACGTAATTCCTAAGATTTTTGAGCTAAAACTAGCAAAAGCAGCATTATATGCAAAATTAGTGAATATACACTTTAACTTTGTGTACACAGTTGAAATTAATTTCTTATAAAGAGGAATTTTACTGTAACATTAGTTTAGTTCATTACTAACAGAGGGTCCAATTTTACTAATTTTATATTATAAAGAACACATCTTCAGTTATCTGATACCGTATCAGCATCTATAAAAACAGTCACTTATTCAGTGTTTAAGAAGTCAGAAGGTTCAACTTTGCAGCTGGTGAAAAAGTGGATACAGTACAGTTCACATACTCAGTATAATTACAACTTGAGCTTACCTCCAGAGGCATCAGTCTAATCAGTGTTGCAAAGCACTGAGTAGCCATAAAACGTACGCTGTCTGTCTGATCACTCATTCTGCCCAGGACTGGAACCACCAGAAGAACAATGTATGGAACAATACCAACATCCAATTGCTCCATTACACCTGCATCAGTTATTAAGGAAGTATTTTTTACCAGTTCAGGATTCTCTGACCTCAATATATACCCAGCAGATTTCACACTCAATAGGTAAGTGTCATTACTACATCATATTCAGATGAACAGGATTTCTACTAACAAAGCAATAGGGGAAAAAAAAGTCTGTTCTACCCAGTTACATTTAGCTCAGTGAATTCCATGGTTTGAGAAACTGAATTACCTCCACCAGAGTTTCATTTGATAGATAAAATAAAGGTAGTGGAAATTAAAGTTTATTCTATTTCTTATCTTCAGGAGGAAAAATAGCTTAAACATTTTACTTTATTCCTCCTCCCATTTTTTTCAGGCAACCATTTTTGTTCCCCCAAATTACACAACTGCAATGAGGTTTCTGCATTTTTGAATACTCAAGCAAGGATACATGCAAGTGCTTCAATTGCACCTTCTTGTTTGGCGTTGTCATCTATTGCTCCCAACCACGGTAGAACTTTCTCTAGAAAGATATTCATTGTTTCCATGGTAGCTATTTTGCTCATAACACCTACACAACGAGCAGCCATGTGTCTCACTGCAGTGCTGGGATGTTGAAGGCACATATAAAGATGAGGCAAATGCTCTATTAACTGAATAGAAGAGAAGGGTGGGAAGAATAAAAGGTTAATATGAATTATAAACAAATTAATGAATTATTTTGAAGTAAACAGTCTTTAAGTCATTGTTGCTTCCCAAAGAATGCTTGAAATAGGTCCTTCACAAGATCTAATTGTTTAGAACTGAAAGTGTTTCAGAAGAAAAAGACAACAGAACTTTGAACAAGTATTACTTCCCAATACAGTTAAAATTCAAAGTAACAAAATATTCAAGGTTTTAGTCAAAACGAAAATTAAAGCATCTCTTGATAATTAAGTATGTGCGTACATACATGTCTTTTTTCATCAGCATAAATATGTTTTTATGCCAGATATCTTAAATGGATGGTCAGGTTTTTCCTAGTGTGGAAGTCCCTAAATATTAGCTTTGATAAACTAGTTTCACCCTTTTTGACTTTCTAGGATTTAGTTTTTTTGAATACTGTATACAGTATTAGCACCCCCAAAACCAATCTACACATCAACTACATACAATATATATGCGTGTATATATATCAGATACATTTATATATAAATCCTTCCATGTCATATGCTAAATTCATTCAAAATTACTTTAGTATTTTATTAAAATAGATAAGAAACAATTCCATATGTTCCCTCTAAATCCTCTCCATCTGCCCAGAATTCAGCAACCATTCCTTACACCCATCCTTTCCCATCATATCCTTTCCAGACAGAATTCTGGCCTACTTATTCCTTGCATGGGAGCCTTTTCATATATTTTTATCATCCTATTGCCCTTCTCTATGCCTCTTCCAGTGCTACTATATTTATACGTGTTCAGATGCAGGCATAATGATGACTTTTTGTTCCATTTCTTTCTTAACTTACTTTTTTTCTTCTTTTTTTTTTCCAACCAGTATTTTACATTCCGTGGAGACTTTCACAGAACTATCCTAACTCCAGGATCTCTCTCCTGAGTAGAAATAGTCAGTTCAGAGCCTACCACTGCATGTAAGATGTTAAGTCTTTTAAATTAGGCAGTAAACTGTGCAGTCTTTATTACTACCATTTTCCCCCCTACTCCAGCCACGCTACATGTCAGTCATTTTTCTCTGTACTTTAGTTAACAAAAAGAAGGCATCATATTATTGGTCTGTTCTCCAGGTTTAAGAAATCTGGAATTAGAATAAAGCAGAGCTGAGATGCTGATTTCAGTGTAACGCAGTAGCATAAATATTATCATAACTCAAACTTTGGACACAGTCTTGTTTGGGCTCTCATCCAGAAAAGGGTAGGCCAAGGCTAAATTATAGGTAGGCGTTTGCTTTTGTGGTTTATTCTACAACCCGCATAAACAAATACAGAATTTGACATCCTATAGGACACAGGGGAAATAACAGCTTTAAAAGAACAGCTTAACTGCTGAAAACAGAAAGTTATGCCTTCAGTTTATCAAGACTGGGATACAGGACTTGGAGAACAGGCAGGCCAGCAAGTAAACAAAAACACCATTTGAGCAAAATTAGAAAACCATCTAAAAAGAAGCCTTACAAAACAAAAGATTTAAAACAGTAGCAATGAAGATATTGAATTGCTTCATACAAAAGCTGCTTTGGAATATGATTACCAGAGGATGTAGCTGAGTATCCATTGAAGCTGCTGTTGTTTCAAAAACCTGCAAAGAATTTACTAGCTCCTGGGCAGGAGCATCTCCTTTTTCCAGTAAGGACCTGCGGTCTGTAAAAACAGAAAAAGGTGTTCATTTTAAGACTGACATACTGCCCCCAGCCTGCCAGCCCCCCAGCTGAAATCAGAAGTGTAATTACCAAAATTATTTGTGTGAATGTTGTTCCTTAATGAACCGACCATAGCTTCCCAGAGATGGGGCAATCCCGTTGCCATTTCAGCACCAAAATGTTTAGCTATAGTAGATAAGGCAAATTCAGCTCCTCTTCTCTGTACAAGATAAGGTTTCTGAGCCTAGAATTAAACAATTTAACAACCATATACAAAAAAAAAATATATTAAAAGCAGTCGGGACAGATACATTTTAAGAATAATAATTATTTTCAAGAAGGATCCCATTGTTATATAGGCATTCAATTCTGCTACCTACAACATGTTTGCTGGTTATTTTTCTTTGTAAGCTATTTACTTTATTCCTGATATTAATGAAAAAATAAAATACTTTACAGCAAATTATTTAAATCCTGTAAATTTGTGGATTTGACTTTTGCTGACACAGGCCCATTTCAGCATGAGATTTTCCAACTAGTTCCAATTCTAGAACCTCAGATATTGCAAATACAAGGACACCAAGAACAATAAAAATGCTAGCAAGAATTCCCAAAAGCAATGCTCAATTTGTTCTTAAGTCCTTTCTCTTGCTCCCATCTTCTTCAGAAAGTAGAATCGGTAAAAATCACTAACAATTAAGAACAAAATCCACAAAAGTGTTCAGGAATCACAGTTCTGACTAAGATCTTATTAAAACATGTTGAAGTTGTATATGAATAAAGCAGTAACAAAAAAAATAGCATATCCAATGTCACACATACATCCTAAAGCCAGTCACATTTTAAATACAGTTTTGAATGCTTCAAAGCATCCACTGTGCATCAAGATGACCAACACTAAACATGGGTAATGGGACGCAATCACAGCATAGTTTGTGGAAATCCATTTGCACAGATCTATATTGAGATAATAATATACTGTAGTAAATGTAAAATATTTCAGAAGGTATTTATTTTCTTAATGACACACTGAAGATTTAAATCATCATCATCAATGAATAAATGCTGCTTGCATGTCAACTCATTTCTCTCATGAAAATTTCCTGGATATCCCCTACTGTAATGCTATCAGCTCCAGTTAACTCAAACTAATGGAAGAGAGGGGTGGATGTGCAAGTTGCAAATACAAGTTTTTGAAATTTACCTCATCAAGTTCTGTCAGAATACTTCCACTACTGCCAGCAGGGAGATCTGCAATTGGGGCTTTAGGAGCTTTTGGAGTAGGACCTCGCCGACTTGTGATGGCAAAAGCAGCTTTCTGATGTCTGTACAGTGTAATTATTCCCCTATGCTTAGTAACTGTATGATGCATCCCATCTTTATCAGAGTTGGGCCCTACAGGAAAAGAAAGAATAGCTGACTACAATTTAAGCTGCAATTTAAAACATAGGTGGAAGTGATAGCTACCTTCAAGTCATCTGCAGATCTCAGTGTGCTTTAACAAAAATATGTCGTCATCCTCAATGAAGGAAAAATATAAGTGCAGAGTTAATCTGTTAGGAGCACATTACAGACTTGGCATGAAAATCTAAGTGTGCGAACTGCCACTTAAGTTCTTATTCAGCAAGGAATGCAGGTAACAAAACTTCAGTCAAATGTTAGAAGTTTGCACAATGTTTTCAATATAAAACAACACATTATGTTGTTTACATAACACATGCAATTGAAATGTGATCATAAGTGGATAACAACTGAACAACAGTAAATAACTGAAAAATGTGGGAGGTCTGAAAACTACACATCATTAACTGCACACAGTGTGTAGTTTAAGATACTTAAATGAAATTACTAATAAATTAAGATTCAGTTGCTAGCATTTTAAAAACACTGAAAACAAGTCTCACTCATTTGAACAGTATGGAGACAAGCACAGACGTATTTTTAAAATCCTGTCAGTCTTAGATCTCATACCTTTTGAGTTTTCATGGCTACTCTGAGGCTGTGCAGGACATGCTGCTAGTGGGGTGAGATGTGGATCCACACAGAGGGAGTTGCAGAGATTTTTTATAATCTTTGAGTTGGGACAAGGAGACCTTGTTGTACACTGCTGAAGTAACCTCGCTATAGATGATGCCACATAGTTTTGTACAAGTGTATTCTCCTCCTTTCTGATAGCTTCCATTAAAGGTTTTATAACAGGATTTAGTTTTTCTGGAAGTTGCTGCAAGTTCACAACTGCACATGCAGCAAATGTATGGACTCGCAGATGCAACACTTGCCACTCTTGATTTGTTTCCATAACAGTCATTTGGACTTGTTGTCGTTTACTGTCCAACTGTTGAAGAATTTTAGGATTCAAAGTAAAGGATGATGTCACTTCATTGAAAACAGAAGTAACCTAATAAGAAGGAAGAGAGTGACAAATTTGTTTCATATACTGTAAAACAGGATAGCCTGGAAAAACCATGGCTTTCATGGCAGAACACGAGATACTTCAAGTATTACGATCCCCATTTTTCTAGCAAATAGCAGAAAGTTCTCCAAAATGTAGTTTCTGGAATCCTGGAATTGCAGCTCAAAGGGAAAAATCAGGCACATTATGAACATTTCAAGTCTAGATTCTCAAAGCTAAAAGAGGTGTTTACGTACTCTTCCAAATTTAGATTGTCCTGTATCTGCCAGATATATCCATATATTCTGGCAACACGTAACATGTGACAGATAAGCAAGCGAGAATATGTTATGAATACAAGAGGCCAGAAAGAATGTGCAAGGTCCCATGCATGAAGAAGTTGTTTTTAATTTTCTTTTGAGGAAAGAGACGGGAATAAATATCTAAGGAAAAAGTCAGCACAGTAGTTGCAGGACTTGCCATATCCTCCCCCACTCACAATTGGCTGACTGCTGTTGCTTAAAATCTTTCACAGGAAGCCGATTAAAAGCAACATGGAATGATGGAAATGCTGAACTTGCTCTACTGACAGGATATTCAGGCTTCTAAGTACAGGAAAGATGACAGCTGTGGAGAGGGTTAGTCTGAGGGGTTTTTGTTGGTTTTTCCCTTTTACATGTTCAGGTCAATTGTTTCAACTAGCAGACCTGTACTGCTTCATTCTATAGATACCTCAAGTTCTACTCCACATGACCTTAATGACTGGAATGACCAAAGGAAGCAAAAAAAAAAACAAATAACAAGGAGAAGCACAGAGTTTTTCCATCTAATGCATGAAGACCCATACTAAAATGCAGAGTAGGTTTAGTGTCTGTATTTTATGAAAACTTGAAGAGTTTAAAAAGGTGCAGAAGACAGCCACAAAAAACAGGAAATACTTATGGAATGAGTCTTCTAATCCAGAATGGTTCTTTTGAAAAAACATGCATCGGTCGAGCAGCCTTGTTACTAGACTCAAGAATTAACAGTTAGGGTATATGAAAACCATGATTCTATCTCACTTTACCTTGGGAATTTAGTCATTTTAAATTGTAGCCATAATCAGACTGGCTCCCAAAATCCCTCAGCTCATACATGCAGTTTTCTGTAACTTTGTGGATACGTTGAGATTTCCAAGTTAACCTACAGCATATTACTACGTAAATACTACTATCTGAGAATGTCAAGATCCATCGTGCTAGTCATCATGGCCATAATCGTACAAACCTTGTCCTATCCTCAGCATCCCAGTTGCAAACACAAACACATCTAGGATCCTAATCTTTCTCCTCCGCCACCCCAAGCTGCACCACATCCATCACCATTCCTTCAACTCCTCAAATCTACACATTCCTCCCACTCCAATCCCCTCCACAAGTTTTTCACTTACATTCTATCCCATCTGTCCATAACTTATTCTTCTCTCTGCTTAAGAGGCCAGTTTTGGGTTGGAAGAAAAACCTTTTAATTTGTGCCCCAACATTATCAGCTCTACTTTTGCTTACAGAGCTTTTCATGTCAAGAGCTACTTTTTATTAGCACATCTAACACTGTTTTCAGATTTAAAAAAATCCAAAACAATTGAACAGGAAAGAAAAAAAACACCCCTCACTTTAAACCACATTCTTGGGGGACCAGGAGGGGAAAATTCAGAATTTACAGTTTATTTACTAGTCTTTTGACAATGGTTTTGAAGAAGTCTCAGCCTGCTTTGTTTTCTTCTGCGTAGATTTCAATAGTGAATCTACACCTGGAATCAGAACAATATTTTTTCTCCTGTTAAGTGTCTACCTTGCACCCTACTCTATTTTTGGTATAGTTTGTAAACACCGAAGGGGAAGTAGTATGCATCTGTTACACATGTCATGTCTAAGGATGTGTAAATCACCGTATTACTTCTGAAAGTTACTGTCTGTGTAATAATTATGCTAAAGATGTATTTCAAGACAAGAACAGATTTGAAGAAAGGGCAGGCATGCCTCTACTTACCAGCTCATTAGCTTGGTCTATTGTAAATACACTGCAGTTTACTCTGTTTCCAATGTCAATGTGTGCATCAGCTAACAATGAGATGAGCTGTTTACATTCATTCTGCATTCGTGTAAAAGGAACAGCAATTTCATCGTAATAGAGATTTTCAGAAAGGACCCCAAGTAAACGAGGTTGCACACAAGCGGCCACAGTTCTACATCCCTAGAATACAAAAAGAGACATAATTTTGTATTTCTGAATAATCACAATTTCTTTTGTTCAGTTGTGGGCACTAAACAGCCCAATCTAGCAACAGAAATCCAGTTTCCGGGAGACTCATTAACTTTTGTAATCTACGTTACTAAAGGTTATGAACAAAACCTTCAGTCTGCCACTAGAACAGAAGTGATAGTGAATACAGGGACGACATGTCAAAAGGAAGCACTGGCCTCAGATAATGTGCATCTCAAGAACAGACTTACTCTAAGAAATGTGAGTGTATTTACTGATTCATAGTTCTGGCAGTTGGCATTTAGCTACCCAGTAATGTACTCCTCCATTATCTAACAATCAAGATTTCAGCGTTTAGATGTATAAATACCATTGTAGCTTATCAACTGAAATTTTATTTTAGGCTAAGTAGCATACAACAAGCTGTGGATTAAGATAGTAAGTAAAATTTATTTTTGCTGCAGAAACATCCTACCTTTTGCAAGGCTGCCCACTCACAGATTACTAACGCAACACTAATCCTTTGCAAGGCAGATTTAGAATTCAAGTGGAAGAGCAGTAGCTGGGCTAATGATTCAGCTGGCTTTACTTCTTGAGTAACAGTATTTACACCTGGCTCACAAATACAGCAACAAAGTGCTCCCAGCAACCTGACAAAAGGAGAAAGAATAGTCACTACAATGTTACAATTACTCTGCAATTAATGCTTCAAAATGACAATGCCAGAAAAAGTCTGCATATATAGTGGTTTTGACAAGATCTAATTAATGAAAAAGATCAATTGCTTCTAAGTAATTTTTTTTCACATTTCCAGTAAACTGACTTTGCTGCCATCATCCGAGCTCGCATGACAACATAATCCCTGGTTGCTGGATCTTCTGCAATGCTGTCGGCCCCAGCAATATATTCCTGAATCACTTCCTTATTCTGGGTTTGACCTTGACGCAGCTTAGCGCCTGCCTTTTCCTATGGAATAAAGTTGGGAGAGATTGAAAGTAAATATGTGTTTGTAATAGAAAAAAATGAATTCATATTCCATAACATTTCTAATGACCCTCACACTCTGCAGAAGTTGGACTAAGCCAGAACATTTCTTGGATAACAGACAACTTAAAGTAGTTAATAATTGTAAATCACCTCTCCACTAATGGTATTCTATGGTGCTGTTAAATATACAATATGGTTCCTTCATTATAATATTAAAACTAATACTCAACATACAGCTGATAAAACTGAGTCCACACATAGGAAAAAGGAAGCCTCTCAGCATGTTCTCAGAAATAACACAATACTTTTAGACTTAACTCAGTCCTGCAAACAGATGGTTTTGGAACCATGATGGGTATGGAACCATGCAAATAAAGGCTTTATAAAGTATTCACAGGGAGCATGTTACACAACAGAACTCTGAATTCTCATGGATAACCTGACAAGAACTATTCTGCTCTCCAGAGGTTTGTAAGGTAAGTTATATTTAGAATTGTAGAAAGGCACCAGCACTCCCCTCTAACTTTTAGAACATGTCTTTATATACAAGTAATAAATTTCCTATTTTTTCCAGTTAGCGAGGTCACATTTCACTTACTTTTGATCTGGTTTTTACTTCTAGCAACATGTTTAAGTCAATGGGCAAATGAGATGGCTGCATCATTAAGCAGAGCCAGGCTCCCATCCATGGACAAGCAGCTGCAACCACATACTGTACAGATGCCTTGTTTAACAGTTCCAGCCATACCTTGGGAAAGAACCATTGTGGAAATGATGACAGATTTGTATGTGGTCTACATAAGTTCATATACAATCTGACAAGCTGTAAGAACCATCCTATCCTCCTCCACTCTGTAGTAAAGCATGACATTGGCTAACTACAAAATAATAAACATGAACACACTTCTTCATCTACACAGAAGTGCAGAGGATATCAAAGAGCAGGATACACAAACACTATATTATCTAAGTAGTAAGTGCAAATACCTTGTGAATAAGATCCAGAATTTCTTGGTTGCTTTCTAAGATACAAAACTGAAATATGTGCCTCAACATATCTTGCAGAATTGGAGTCAGCCATGTTGAAGAGCTCTGAAACAAGGATATCATAAGATCAAGGAGATTCCAATATGTATCATAGTAAAACACTAGTAACTCTTAATTCTTACCTGGTCTTGGGTAGACAGCAGTGTGAATAATGTTTCCAGTGCTGCTTTTCGCACAGAAGATATAGTATGATGCAAGAACGGCCACACACGTGGCACCAGAACTGTGAGTGATTGCTGAATACTAGTACATGAAGGGGAGACGTAGGGGCAGTGACAGGGAAAAAAAGACAGAGCCAAGTTAATTTTGTTTATCCTCAGTTATAAAGTTCTATCCAAAAGAAAGATTTTTTTAAAAAAGAAAATTATTATTGCATGTGCTTGGTGATTTTAAGCAAAGGATCAAGTTACTACAGCTTAAACATTTCCACTATTTTGAGTCAATATATTTTTTCAGGAAAATACTGGTTTTTCTTACTAGTATAAAGAACTAGTCAATTCAAACATATTTTTACTGTGTTGTTTCCCAGATTGTGCTTTTGGCTTTGTTCGACTATTTAGGAAAAAAGGGATGCTTTTCTGTTTTGGCTATTTTGTTTGTTTTGAAGTTATGATTAGGCATTTATGAGTTTAAAAATAATTAAAACCAAACTTGGATCTTTTGTGCATGAACTTGCTGAATTAAAGATGACAAAAATTTCATTCTTAATTTTTGATTTGGGCAAAAATCAGCTTCAGCAGTGACAATCACATAGCGTAAGAAAGGTAAGAGATGTAGAGCATCTACCTTAAGTGAAGATGCTATCAGTCTGCCATGTGTATTATAAAATATGTCAACATACGAACATGCAATTCCTTTAATTTGACAGAATCCCAAACAGAGAGGAACTAGGCATTGTCTCCAACCAGTCACAGAATTATTAGTTGTACTATTGACAGATTTTTTAAGCTTGTAGCTCTCTTCAGAACTTCAGTAAAGTTCTAGAGGTACATGCATGTGGTACATGTATGTCTCAATGTACGTAGTTTGATCTCAATTGTAGCTTGTCAACAAGGAGCAGACAAATAAGAAGTTTGTGGGCAGGACCACCATGAGTGTAGCATATATCCTTTACTAAAATACTCAAGATGAATGGAGAAAGGTGGGGTGGAGAGGGGAAGTCACATATAAACAATATACCTTTTTGTTGCCTTTTGCTAATGTAACGAAAATAGAAGCACTGTCCTAACCTTCAATTTAAGTAAAAGCAAGTGTAAAATTAAAATACTGATTTAACTCAAGCATCTCCTTAGCATGTTATGTAAAGGTGAAATTCATTATTCCAATTTCAAAATAACTGGACAGTCAAAGCTGCAATACTGAAGCAATACTAATTTAAAAGTTACCTGCATTTGCGGACCTGAGGATAAGTCAGAAGGGAAGAAAGAAGGATCATGATACTGTTTGTGGAAGCTGTCAAGTCATCCAACTCCAGAAGTGCATCCCATAAGGTATTAAGAATAAAAGGCACCTACACAAATAAGCAGAAGAGGTTACTGTAAAAACAAAACGAGAATTCAGATGCTCCCTCTAATGTATTTTCTTCACTCAGATTAAAAGTGAACTTTTCAATAAAAATTGCTGGAAAACAATTCAGTCACCTTCTGAGACTGAAGCTGGACCAGGCTTTCCACTACTGGTACTAAAGATGCTGCAGCAACAGCTCGGACATCATCATCCAGATCTTGCAAACCTTCAATTATCGCAGGCAGCACTTTAGGCAATAAAGTCTTGATCATATCCTGCCAAAAAGATGAGAAGCATTTTTAAACTTAAAAAGCATATAATGACCCAAAACAACTAAGATGTACTCTAAGTGTGTGAATAAACCTGTTATATAAAACAGAAGCTATGAGTCCAAAACTATAAATATTGTATGTTACCATTCATGAAGTAAAACCTAGGTTAGAAATTTGAATGAACTGCAACTCAGCTTGGTTTTGGTATAAACAAAGCTCAGTGTTTGCACAATAATACCATGAACAGACTAAACCTGTTGCAGCACTCAGCTCTGTTAACCTCACACACGAAAGTATCACCAAAACCAGGCAAACATAGCCTCTATTTATAATGCTTCGTGAAGTAACTTATCAAGTTACAACAGTACAACTTTGCTATATAAGTGCAGATTCCTGCAGCCTACGTACAAAAATGCAGTCACACATCTTATAACTTACACAGGACTGCAGTGCAAGCAAGCTTGCTTAATCATACTGTTCAGCTACATCCTCTACTTTGAGCAGATTTTTGTTCCAAAGCTCTCTGCAATTTGTCATGAGGCTTATATTACCTGACGTACTGCCAAAGCGTACTTTATTCCCAAGAGACCACCGTGTCGCACTTCCCACTGTTCCTGTGTGAGCAGCTTCAGTAGAACATCCACAGTTTTATGAACTCCAGCCTCATTCATATGTTTCAATACTACTCCCAAAGTCTGAGCACAAGTCTCCCGCACTGGTGCTACCACCTAAGAAAGTGAATGATAAAACAGGTATTTCTGTATCTTAGAGCAAAACCAGTATGAGTAGAGTCAGAGGACTAAAACTGCTATACAAACAAGGTGAAGTTTAGGTATCGGCTACTTTGTAATAAGCATCTGTGAGCAGTTACAACAGGCACATGCAGTAGCACTGTACAAAGCACCCCTGACCTGCTGCAATGTTATCTCCTGCAGAAGCCTGCTGATCTACCTGTTCAGTCAGAGAAAACTTACTTCATCTGAAACAAAGTCTCCAAATCGGTCTAATGCAAACACACAAAGAAGTCTAATAACCAAGTCTTCTAGCCACTCCTGATGCTGCTGAATCATCTGCAAAAAAAGAAAAAACGAACACCTTGACTATATTTATTCATAAAGTACTTCTGATATGCTTGCTTTCGCTAAAATTTATAAAAGATTTGACAACAATATTTAAATTGACTGAGTATAGTCATCTTGCACAGACAGTCAAGGCAAAATAGCACTAATTCAGTTTGCCTGCCTTATTATAAACATCATATTTTTTAAAAAAAACACACAGCACCTTTATCCAAAGGCTAGAGAGCACTTTGTAAAGTAGACAGATAATTTTATCCCTACACAGCACACAAACGTAAGGTCATTCAGATAATCTATACTGACTCATGTCAAAACATCTTAGGCAAATCAATCAATAAGTTTGAAGAATATTTACAGATAAATTAAGAAGCAGTACTTCACTGTGGGAGACCCAATGAAGTACTGCTTCTCCTTCAGATTTAATAAAGCAATCTAGACCAAGCTTCTCTTGAAGGTCTGGCCTCTTTAACTAGAGATCAAATAGCTCTGTAACTCTTGAATCTCAGCGCAAAAGCCCTATAAAAGCAACTGCTCAGGCATCACCTTTCTTATCTTCACTGTTTGCCTACTAGATTGCGACTTCGCTTGAATACTATCATTTTAATGAACAAAACCTTCATCATATTATGGATTTCATATTGCCATACATGTCAAAGAATTATGGACAGCACATAGCATGCACAACAGCCTTTGAAGCTAGCCTAGATACACACACTCAATTCCAGAAATTGTTAAGAAAATGCTTAAAAAGTATCTTATCATTGCAGTGTGTGTTGTTATTACCCTGCAGTGTCCATGGAACAAATACTATTCCACATGGGAGCAAGGAAAGATAGCAGCTTTTGCTTTCCCTATATACAAAATATGCTGAAGTAGCTTGATTTACATTTGGTCAATGCATCGCCTCACTCTTCAACACTCTCTAAACCACAAGCTCTCCCGGCTACTTTTACAACAGGGACATCAATATGAATCTGTGTAAGATTCACTATTAGTAAACAAGCTATTACTGTCAGGATATTTTTAAAAAGTGTTTTCCTTCTCAATAGACTAAACACTTTTTGTCATAATAACAAAACAAGTAGATCGACAGAGTCACCTTACTATTTAAGTGAATAGAATTAGATGAGCTGAGACACTTCACTAGTTACATAATCAACTTGTCAATTTTGTTTCAGCACACACGTACCATGACCTGAAAATAGTACTTCCTAATATGGAAGCTAGTGTTCAATTACTTCACATGCAGTCTACATATTAATGGCTGCTTTTACAGTAGCACTGTTTTCCACACAGGCCTTTTAAAAAGAAGGTAAACATTTCATCACTGCATACCGTGATTTCATCCTGATTATTTTGAGCAGACAAATCTCATTGTTTATATTTGCCCAAATCACCCACCTCCTGCAAAGCTTGAGCATTTTAAAAAGTCTGTTTTCTAAACTTCATTTAAGTGATACGTTAAGCCTACATGACTAGAAACATACCTCTTCTAAAGAGCTATCTCCCATTTTACCACCACTTTTACCATGTGCTTTAAGTATCTCTCTCAGTCCAGTACCTGCACCATGTCGAACCTAGAAAAATGAAATAAAAAGTAAATTTTTAAGTATTTAGGAACAGAAGATAAAAACCACACTGGGTAACTGAAACAATACTTCTTTGTTCTTAATATAGACACTTCAAAAGCTGCAGAGTTAGTGGTACTTAAGAGTTGTGGAAAAGGGTAGCATATTATTAGATAAACCATATACTTAAATATTAATCTGTCCAAAACCAACCTGTTTTTTTCCCCTGAAATATTTGTCCACTTATGGACAGAAGCAATTAAGGATTTTTATTTTGTAATACAGAAGATACTGTTATCATTATTTGCAGTAATCATAGAATCAAAGACAATTTTAATTTAGCATTACTTCACTATGTTACAATACACTAGTGTCTGGAGAAAGAGCAACTAGAAGATATTGCCATTTTTACCATGTTCATAAGCAAAAGAAAAGAATAATTCTTATATTTCTTAAGTGCAATGTGGATTCCCACTCACTACTTATTGAAACCCCACTACATTTCTGATTATTACTATTCTGCATAGCTTCCAAGCTTACCTTGCTTGGCTAAATATTAAAAATAAGTGAACGAGTGATATGGGAAAGCAAATTATAGCCACTTTTATGTTTCCATTAAACATGAACAGTTTAATACACTAGGAGTAGTTTTGGAAGTTAGAGAAGACCAGAAGAAAGATGTGCTACAAACACACTTGTTTCTGGTATTTTTGATATGTAACTGGCTGATCAAGAAAAGCCCGTTCAACACAGAATCACAGAATCTTAGGAGTTGG
>NW_010169680.1:0-467 GCF_000695765.1 Mesitornis unicolor
TGGAGGGTCCAACAAATGGTATTGAAAAAGGTAGTGTTAGACATTATTTCAGACAAGATACCTGGCTAATCAGACCTTCTTCTCATCTGACATAGGAGGAGTCTCTAGTTGTGACATTTTAACACAGTTTGGTGTTAATTTTTAAGTTTTTCTATGTAATTTCAGAATCTAAGCAACTACCTCAGAAAAAAAAGAAGTCCTTTTGTTTCAAAATCATCAGTAACAGACAAGTTCTAAACAGAAAATAATTGGTTTCAGGTCTAAGTATTTTGCTATGCTGTAAACCTGATGCCCCTCAGGATTTTCTGAATTGTTATTGACTATCACATAATCTCAGGTTGCCCTTAAGAGGAAACAGAAAGGGGCATAAATCTACCTTGGAATGGGTAAGCCACATAGGTAATAATCTATAGGAAAAAGCTAGGTCAAATCAACAATAGGTAATGAGAAATAACAGAAAAGAAGTA
>NW_010169681.1:0-19050 GCF_000695765.1 Mesitornis unicolor
GAGTGAAAGATCATGCTTTCTTTGAAGAAACTCCTGTAATACAGGTGGAGAGCACGAAGCTCAGTAAGCAAGGATCATTAATTATGAACAGAGACAGGGAGAGCTGGGAAAAAAGCTGGAAGAAGCTTCAGAGATACAGGAAAAAGTTTTTTTGCATTCCTGGAGACAGTAGTGTAGTTTTTTCAATCCAAAAGACCTCTGAAATTTGCTAGACCAAGCAAAAGGGTGCACCATTCAATTACACAATGGGTATTAGTAATGCTGTTTACAAAATCCTTCTCTTCTTATCAACTCTACGTGTCTTGTTCTCATAATCCTGGAAATCCAAAACAATCTGGCCTCTGAAAAAAAATGCTAATGGGTGTTTCTATTTTGAAGCTGTAGGTGATTTGGGATCAGCAGCCATCAATCAGGTTTACAAGTTCTGGAGAGACTTCACTATTTTCCTTTGTCAGATGCTCTAAGGGTTTTGGTTTGTTGTTTCGCTTTGTTGTTTCTTTGGGGGTTTTGTTGGGGTTTTTTGTTTGTTTGTTTGTATTCCTCAGTTCAGCTGGGTTTTACCAAAGCCTACTGGGAAAAACGAAATGCTCTCACCAGGAAGCATTGAACCAGTTTGTGCGTTTCTCTGGTGATTACAGTTTGCATGCATCCCTCAGAGCTGAAAACTCCGCTGACACATGCACCTCTTTCATGAATGATCAGGAGAACAGCAAGGAACGTCTCACAGCTGTGTGAGAAATTACTTTTCTGAGCTCGTGATGACAATCTGAGTAAAATACATGCATTTTGCCTATCCAAAACTTGCCGTTGGAGCCATGAAGTTTGCAGAAAAGAAAATCAAAGTTCAGATACCAGTGTAAATGAATTTTGATGCTTCAGTAGCCTTTTTCCTCTGATACAGAAAGTGTTGCTGCTTTGACCGGTAACACAAGTATAGTTGAATAAAATCACCACTTAAATAAGCCAGCATGAGGTCCAAGCCAGATCTTTTCAGACAACTAAACTCAAGCACGATCTCATCAGAGTTTCATAAAACTTTCTGTCCTGTAGCGTGCTTCTGCAATTCAAAGAGGTGGCAAGATACCTGCTCCCCCACAAGCTGAGAGTCTGAATGCTGTTCCGCAAACATTAATACATGTATGTCAGCAAAAAATAACTCATCATGATAATTATTTGTGATGAGAATCTGGAGAATAACGTTGATACACTTCTTTGGTTTTTCTATCCACAGGTGTTTTTTTCCACCATCAGCTAAAATCTGCTTTTGAGGGTTGTTTGTAGAGTCTTGATTCCTCCCAGAGTGTCTGCTTCAGCTGAGGTTTTAGAAGAACTACAAGTTCCTTTCTAACATTATACTTGTTAGCTCTTCATATCATTTTACCATTATGGCTGAAATTCTCTCATGCAATCCACAGGATACCTTCTTAAAAATTTGGATTAAAATTCTATTAGTCTCATCTTGACTAGTGCAAGGGTTGGCTTTGAAAACTGCCTTGTTTCTCTGTGGAGTATGTCTAGAAGATTTTTCCCTGTGTACCTGCTGCAGCTTAACTCAGACAGATAGAACCCAGGTTATTGACAGTGACTTGTAAAGGCTTGGCTGATATTCAGACTGTTAATAGTGACTTCTAAAGGCCTAGGAGGATTTAATCATCTGCCTATTTACTCGGGTTTTTCAAAATAAATACAGTGGGAACTGTGAGCTTTCTGATTTTTTCATTCTTAATCCCTAAAATATAGAGGGTCCATATTCTTTATTCTGTGAATTTGTACAAGAAATATCATGGAGGAAATTAAAAACACAGGAACTGGTGAATAACAGTCATATGTGGTATTAATTACTATTTTTTTTATTCTTTCAAGAAAACAGCTAACAAGTTGGATAAAGGGCCTAAACTAAATTTCCCATCATTAGAAACAGAATCACAGAATCCCAGGATGTCAGGAGTTGGAAGGACCCTGGAAAGCTCCCCCAGTGCAACCCCTGCCACAGCAGGATCACCAGAGCAGTCACACAGGAACACGGCCAGGGCTTTGGGTGTCTCCACACAAGGAGACTCCACAACCTCTCTGGGCAGCCTGGGCCATGCTCCACAACCCTCACACTCACAAACTTTGGCCTCATCTTCAGCTTGAACCTCCTGTGCTCCAGCTTGGGACCATTGCCCCTTGTCCTGATTTGAACAAGGCCTTCAAGTGAGTATGTATGAGAATGTAGTTGGAGGAGCAGTGGGAAGGTTGTTTATTTCTTTTTGTCCTTGTAAAGTAGCAATTTGCAAAATCCTAGCAGATAGACCAGTTATTCCATTTCCCTTGTTGTCTAGATATACCATTGTACACTTGGTATCAAATATATTAATTTTTAACACTGTATGTGGAATCTGAATGCACAACATCTAGGATTAAGTGAAACACAGCACTACTGCACTGATAATTATCATTTAGACCCTTTAATATTGTGAGTCATAGGATTTAATTTATTATCATTATTCACAAGTCCAATTATTTTGCTTTTCTATATAACCTGGCAGTGCTAGGTTAAGTGTTGGACTGAAAGATCTTAAAGGTCTTTTCCAACCTAAACAATTCTAGGTTTCTATATCTTTTTCTCAGCCTCCAGAACACGTGTCTGCACTCTGACTCATTGGTTATGAACCTTGGCCTGAGAACTCTCACAAATTGTGCTTGAGAACTGACTGTTAAGGTACGAGTTGGTGATGGTCACGACTGTTGCAAGAACCAATTTAACTGTATGGAAGATCAATGTCTTTTTCCCAGTTCTAACACTGATAAAATAAACCGATGCTTGATTAATCTTCCTCCTGTGCTACTATATTTTAATACTTACGTAGCTCCTAAGTAATAGTTTGGTTCTTTGGTATTGCTAATAATGCCAGGCTTTTTTTTTTTATTAGCCATTTATTAGAATAAGGGTCTATTTTATAATGGAAAAACTGATTCTAGCATATAAAAAAATGCTAACAGAATACAAAAATGAAACCATAGTCCTATGGTCCTTCCTGAACACTTTGATACAAATTCAAAGAGAACTGAGCCTTCCTTTAACATCTGGCTTGCTCCTTCACTGATTCATTTTTCAGTTAAGTAGGACATCTAGGAGTTCCCAATAATCTCTTTTCTTCTTTCTGTCCTCAATTACAGTTACAATAGACTGCAATAGTCAAGCAATCCTTGACTAATATGGTTCCTTAAGAATGAGCAAATCACACTAATACTTTCTCTAACACAGTGCTGAGGCCAATTCACTGGACCCAAAGTAGCTGGAGATGGCAAAAATGAATTTTCTTTTGAAGAGTTATTCTGGTTTTCAGGCAGCTTAGTCTACATGATGGACTTAATTCCTGTTCTTTAATTACGGAACAATTCTATTGAATACAACAGAGCTTAACTCCTTGAACTGTTTAGGAAATTAGTTCTATTTTAGTTCACATTTATTTCACAAGTATGTCTACGTTTTCAAGCAGTGTGGAGCAATAGGAGAGGGTTTTTAACGTGAAGCAGTGTCGTGGTTTAACCCCAGCCAGCAACTAAGCACTTCACAGTCACTCGCTCGCTCTGCCCTGGTGCGATGGGGGAAAGAATCAGAAGGGTAAAAGTGAGAAAACTCGTGGGTTGAGATAGAGACAGTTTAATAGGTAAAAAAAGGCCACACTTCCCATTGACAGATATTCATCCTTCTCTATGAAAGCAAGGCCCCATCACGCTTAACAGTTATTTGGAAAGACAATAGCCAGGACTCCAAACATTCTCCCCTTCTTCTTCCACCAGCTTTTAATATGCTGAGCATGGTGTCCTATGGTATGGTGTATCCCAGCTGTGTTTCCTCCCAATTTCATGTGCACTCCTAGCTTATTCACTGGTGGGATGATGTGAAAAGCAAAAAATGCCTTGACTGCTCAGCAATAACAAAATCATCCCTGTATTATCAACGCTGTTTGCAGCACAAACTCAAAACATCTCCCCATGCTATCTACTAGGAAGAAAATTAACTCTGTGCTAGCCAAAACCAGCACAAGCAGTGAAGGTACCTGTTACCTCTACCTGATGTCCATTCTATTCGTCTTCCAGGAGTGTTACTGCAGACTAGCCCTGTGCAGATGGATCAACTACATGTTAGTGGCTGGAGTGCATGACATATATTCTTGAAGAGTTTATTTCGGGTTTGTTTCATCTGAATCATAGAACTTTTGAGCTGGAAGGGACTATAAAGCTCATCCCATCCAAGCCCTGCCATGGGCAGGGACACCTCCCCCAGCCCAGGCTGCTCCAAGCCCCGGCCAACCTGGCCTTGGGCACTGCCAGGGAGGGGGCACCCACAGCTTCTCTGGGCAACCTGGGCCAGGGCCTCACCACCTCACAGGGAAGGATTTCTTCCTCATATCTAGTCTATATCTACCCTCTTCCTGTTTAAAGCCATTACTCCTTGTCCTATCACTCCATGCCCTTGTGAAAAGTCCCTCCCTCTCTCCCTCCAAAGTTCACTCTTTCTGAAATTGCTGCTTAATGTGAATTAAAGTATGCTAAGAGAGAATGATTTGGAATAGGCTTCAGAAGTATATTTCTGATCTTAATGAAACAGTTACTGTTAATGCACCTATAAAATACCTTCTATAGGAACCTCAAAAAACTAATAAAAACCTCAAAAAATAATAAAAAAGTAATAATAAATTTAAAATTGATTTGTCCATCTGGGTGTCTAGTGAAGTAAAAATCAGTTTGCTCTGCACCAGAGACTTATATCCTTAATATAGTTTTCCAGATTTTGAATACTGAAGGTGTCAAAGATAAATAAGAAAGAGGTCCTTAAGAATACACCTACATGGTAGTTAATTTACAATTGATCTTAATTTAGTGTGAGTTGTCTCAGTGACTACTTTCTAAATTTAGGAATACGCCTTTTCCTAGTAGAAAAGAAGACAAACAGTATTGAAAAATCCTTGAAACAAGATGGAAAGACAAAATTGTTTGTGAAACCTCTGTAATTATTTTTTATTTGTAAGAAGCTCTTTGGTAGATGTCCAGGCATCACTGGACACATAGAAATAGTTTTACCTAAAGATTTTTTCATGGTATAATGTATTCAACTGAGAAATTCTAACATTCAAAGTCTAAATGTACTCATGCTACAGTGCTCATTGCTGCATGATGTCTTAAACTTCCCTTTTATCTTTTTTTTTCATGGTTTTATCTCTCCTTCACAGTGGTCTCAATTCAAATTCAATAAAACTAGTGTGAATATTCCAAGCAACTGAGTGTTGGATACTTCACGTGTTTTGTGATTTGCTCTATTATAAAACGGGCTGATATCACCATATGTAATTTAATTATGATAGCAGTACTTTTATATCAAGCTGTTTAATTTCTCAACATTTCATAGAAAAAGAGAACTGTTACCCTAAGAAAATTAAAGTAACTTTTCTGAAAAGAAAAACTGACGTATGATATTCAAATTTTTTTGGCTGTGTTGTTCACACAAAGGAAAAGGATTGAAAAATTATTGACTGATCTTCCCACCTCTCTGATGAGGATTTATAGATGAAATTCTAATATTTGGGGTTTTTTTTAAATATGTAGAAACAGTAGTGAAAAAAGAAAATCCTGTAACATTTGTTTCTTTGAGATTTCCAAGCAGTAACACCTCATTCATGAATCACCACATATTAAGTATAGCAAAAAATGTTTTCTAGCAGTCGAGTATTCAACATGAAAGAAGTAAAAAGGAACATGGAAGGCAAATTTATGTGCCTTCCTAAGTATTGTTTGGTAAAATAAATTACTTCTGCATATTGTTTCAACAAGAAAATCAGTATCACACAAGTGATCTTGAGATCAGTGGAAATGTGTTACCACAGGAGCTACAAAGAAGCAGAAACCTCAAGGCAAATCCAGCAGTAAACGTGGTGGTCAATAGCAGAACACAAATATTGGTGGCTTTGATTCCCAATCTACATATTAATTCTGTATAATATAAATAAATAAAGCTAAGCTTTTCTTTTGCATTTAGAATTCTCCTGCAGTTTTACATTGCCCATCATACTTTTCATGCATTCTCCTTAAAACTCCTGTTTCCATTTTTAAAAAGCGCTTTACTGGCATGACTAAATATTTTCAAGGTTTAAACACCAAAAGCAAAGGTAGTATGGTGATGGGCAAGAGAAATGTGTATCCTGTTCTAACTCCATCTGTTTTCATCTCATTCTTCATCCACCACTAACCAAGGAAGCTGTTTGAGGGAACGAAACTGAAGTAAACACCTTGTGTTGTCAAGTACGGCAGTGTTAAAGGACAAAACACATTCAATACCACTGCTGCCTTCTCTCCTTTAATACAGCTGTAGCGCAGTTAATTAAATATGACTTCGGTAAGTCAGTATGTAGATGAAGGAATATTATAAAGGAGTTTTATCACAAGAACACAGTGTGCTGCTTAGCAATTTCCACTGTTAACATTTCTAGCAATGTTTTTTCCTCCAGGCATCATAAGCACCATCAGTGATTGCAGCAAATCTGTGAAATTCAGCTGGGTGAAGTCAGTGGGACTGGAGAGAACGCCTTTCTCAGTAGATTGTGAAATTGTCTTTGGGTTAGGTTGGGATATAAACTTCTCAATGTGTCCTTTTCATCTCTAGTTTGTATTGTGATCACAGTTTCACCAAACGTGAATATGATGCACTGTGCCACTTACCACAGCAGTGTGTAGATGCTGGGATGATACAAGTTCTTCAGAGAATGTGGGAAAAGGTGCTGCATCGAATATATTGACAGAGACAAGCATATCGACTTATCCTCTGTCAACTAGAGAAGCAGATTTCATCTCAATGACTTTCTGGCTTGCTTCAAACTCTGTGTGCTTCAGTTTTCAGTATTGTCATCACGTCTGTCTGTCACTACTTGTTAAGAGTTGAAAGCACTCAGATCCCTACTGTGGGTGCTTCACCAGTCTCTTGAACTTTCTCCCCTAGACATGAAACTTTCCCTCATCCTTCTATCATCTCCTGTTACCAGATAAACTAGATTTACAGGAATGAACTTTTCAACTCTCTTCCAAAAGAAATGTCTTTATCTCGACCCATTGATTTTTCCCACTTTTACCCTTCCGATTCTCTCCCCATCCCATCGGGGGAAGGCAGTGAGCAGCTGTGTGGGGCTTGGCTGTCAGTCAGGGTTAAAGCATGACACCTACCAATAAATTAGAAGCAAATAAGATTCCCTGACTCAATACTGTTTTGCCTATGATGATATTGTATAGTTTAGTGAGTAAAAGAGTAGCCATTAGAAATCACTGATAACTTGAGCACTGGCTGTATCACCACTCCTTCTGTCTACGGATATAGTATAACTATAAGGTAGAAATAAGGGTTCTGTATTTTGAGCTGCAGGTAAATTCACTTTATAGAGTCTTCAATTTTTCTCAAAATTTGTATTAGCAGATTAATAATTCAGCAAACACTCTATGTTTTGAATGGTGTACAGTAAATAAGGAAAGGATCATTTGCAAAAAATTATAATTAGCATAAATAATACATATTTTCCTAAGAATTATTAATTTAGTGATGAAAAATATGAGGGTACAAAAGGCATTTGGTATATCATTGAGACAATTAGTAAAGCACACAGAGGGTGGAAGTCAAATTGTGCAATCACTATAATTTGTAGCATTTCCGAAGTTATGTGTACATATTAAGTAATGATTAAATTTGACATTTTTAAATATGCATCAGAAAAAAACTGAACATGATATCATAGTCCCAGGGAGCAGCAAGCATGGGCTGACCTGCAAGGGACGAGTGTTGGGAGGAGGGTGTGACAGTGACCTCAGTGACAGGAGGTGCCTTCCCTCAGCACCCATGTGTGGAGCACAGAGAGGGACGGGGAATAACACCCAAAATCCAGTGGTTCTCAGACAGGTCCACAGTGAGGAGACAGGTCGTCAGATCAAGCCAATAAGTCAAATATTTGGGTTAGGTTCAGGGCCCAGGTAAGCAAAGTATAAGGTGAGGTACCAGACCACTTGCAGCATAGTCCAGGCAAGCATCAAGGGCTCCAGAGTGAATTGGAGGACCCCCAGGAAGCACCCCCACGGCTCAACCTCAGCTCAGTTCACAAGGTCACAGCCTCATCCTACCAGAGCTGACCTCAAACACAGGGAGACAGTCAGCAAAGTATGTGATGTGATGTGATGTGATGTGATGTGATGTGATGTGATGTGATGGGAGGTGGCAAGATGTGGTTCATTCTTGTCCCAGACGTGGTGACACAGTGTTCCTAAACATTTTCTAGTTTAGTCTGTCTGTCATTAGATTCTTTCTTTCTGAGACGTTGTTAGAGTTGGATAACTTCTGTGGGTATTTCAGTCTCGCTTAAAATGTTCTTTAGTTTTTTTTCATTAATATTTAATAACCTATTAATAGAAAGAAAGCATAATCTTTAAGATACTGGACTGGAATGTAAATAACTTGGGATTCATTTTTGCTTTTAAATTACTTCCCTGGGGTTCTGCAGAAACCTTTCTGCTTCAGTTCCTCTTCAGTACCAAACAGAGCTTTTGACCCAGTCTTATGTAACTTTAAGAGTTAGATTTTCTTCAAGGATCTTACTTTATGTCCACACAAGTTCCAGTCTTAGACTTTTCTTTATCTTCATCAATTACACGGAAGCGTCTGGGGTTATAGATAAGAAGATTTCTCCTTGCCTAAAGCAGACTTAAAATAGAATTTTTACTATAATCACTTTCAAAGTTCATTTCATAACATCATTTTGTCTCACGAAATGGCATCATTATTTTGCAGATATTTATTTTCTTGGCTTATTTTCTAAGTCATGCATGTTAATATTGTAACTCCATCTCATGCATAGCTCTTTACTTCTCTTACTCTTCATTATATGACTTGTTTTCCCTCTTGATTTTATTACTAAATAAACATTCTTTGTTCTCTCTTGACATTTCTTTTCCACCTTCACCTGGTTTTTATCCTGCTCCTACAAGATGTATTTGTTTACTTAAAGTTACTAATTCTAGTAGTCCTATAATAATCTTTCAGTTGCATGAAGACTAATAATAGTTTTGGTGAAGACAGAGTGTAAACTGTTTGTATTGGGTTTTCTGTGAGGGGTCTTTGGTTGTGTCTTTGGTAATGAGGGAAGGGCTATGGAGATGGCCCTTTAAGAAGCTACCTGAAAAGCTCCCCCTTTGCCTTTGTCAGACCCAGCTCTGATCAGGACCAAACCAATCAGTGCCCCTGAGAATTCAGGTATTTAAGGGGGGGTGCAGGCCATGCCTCGCGCTCTCTCTGGCACCAGCCCTGACCAGCGCGGCCCCAGGTGCGGGTGGTGCAGCCTGGGCCTTGCCCGGCTGGGCTTGGCAGGCCCCGACTGCAACTTAAACTTAAGCCCTGCTGCAGCTTCATCCCGAAATAAAAGAGAAAGAGCTGGGATCTCCATAACCATCAGAAGAGACCTGCAGTGGAGAAAGGAGTGGGGCCTGAGGAGAACAAGTCTGAAGAACACCAAGGTCTGTTTGAAGGACAGAAAAGAGAAGGAGGAGGAGGAGGATGCAGAACCCAGGTTCTCCTTTTGCCCCTGAAGAAGCCGTGACTCTGGGCAGTGCGTGCCAGAGTAGTTTGTGTGTGAGGGAAACTGCAGCTGTGGGCAGACCCAGATTGGGCTTTTGAGGACTTTCTCCCCTATGGAAACGGGGCGGGGAGCACGTGGAAGCAGAGAGAGATGGGACTGAGTTTTCCTACTCTTGAGAAACACATGGTGTAAAAAAAAACAACGACTGCAACCCCCCACTCCCATCCCTTTGCGCCTCAAGGTAAAGAAGGAGGGGGAAGGTGAAAAACTGGAAACAGAAGGTGAGCCTGGGAAGAAGAGAGAGGTGGGGAGAAGCTGTGTTGATTATAAGATCTGGTTGTATTGTTCTACTCTGATGTTGGTAACAAATTAAAACTGTTTTGTTTTTATTCCTTATGATGAGTCTGTGTTTTGCCTGTGACCTGTTTAAGTGGTGAGAAGCCCTCCCAGTCCTTATTTTGACTAGATCTTTTTGAGACATCGTGGTGCTCCGTTAGGCACTGGGCCTAAACCACGACACTGTTCTAATACTACTGACTGCTTACTTCAAAATAGTTCAGAAGTTTCATCCCATACGAATATTGTGAGGAAACAGGTTTTCTTTATCAGTCAAAATGAAGCCTGTATATGATACCAGAATTTGACATAATTACATGATTGAAGGACCAATAAGCGGGTAAGAATTTTTGCAATAGCTTTCATTTGGAAGTGTCTAAAAAGAAAAATAGCTTTTTGTAAATATGTGTTTTAGTAGCCCCCGAGAAATTCTCACTATGAAAAAGGTATGCTAACATGGGGTGGTGAATGCAGGATTTCTAAATATACAGTAGCATAGAGCATAGACTTTTACACCAGATAATAGCGACAGAAGTAATAACTTCTATAATGGATATAATAGTTCAACACTGCTACCTTAAAAGAAAAAAAAAACCGGCTAAATGATCTAAAATACACATTTGATAGCACATTACCTAATGGTATCATTGAACATCATGAGATTCTGAAGGTAATGGAATGGTCTCAAAATAGAAAGACTATGAGTATCCTGTAAGAAGGCTTGTAGTTTGCTTGCAGATCCATATCCTTTCTTTTCTTCTATGGGGAACTCACTCCCAGGGACAAAAGCAGAGAGGCAAAGAGAGGATTTAGAAATTAGCACACTTGCCTGGCTATGGAACTGGGTGGTCAGAGTGCTTCAACCATTTGAAGGCAGAATTGGGATTCAATAATTGAATTAAAACAAAAACTCTTCTGAGAAAAGTACCAAAACTTAGTTTCTACCTCTTCTGAATTTAATATTCTAAGCCTCAAGCCTGCTGTTATTACTACTAGTTTGTAATTTACTAGTAGGACATAGCTAAGTTTTAGATGCTTTCATCTTGATTTAGGTGACAATAAGAGAAACTCAATACAACCCTTTGATATTCTCCCTTAATTTTCAACAGTTCACTGAGTAATTTAATATTCTCCAGCTCAAAGTTTCAACAAAAGTTATCTTTCCTGTGCTATTTTGATCGTTCAGCATAGTCCAAAGTGTGCTTCAAAATATTTTTGGAATACATGGGAGGATAAGAGGACATTTAATGCAATTATATAATTAAAGTAGTATCATAATCCATGTGCACTTTAGAGATAGACCAGGTGTATGTAGGTGTAGAAATACAAACATCCTCATGTCATTCCACATGCAAAACTAATGCAAACACTTTTCAAAATACAGATGTTATTGTTTGTGTTTACTAAATAACTTCACTTGTAAGATACAATTTATACTCTGTAATAATTTTCTCATTTGTAAATGTCAGTGTAGAGGTCACTGTCTTAAAATGTAAGATAAATATAGTAAGAAATAAAAAGGTATTATAGAACCAAAAGGAGAAAAAACTTTAAGGCAAATTAGACACATACTCAAAGCTATTGACAGTTTCCAAGGTATTACACGTCATTTTGAGTTTTCATAATTTTCAGTATGACTCCAAGAATAAGCTGCATTATCTTATTTTGGTTTTCTTTCTGTCCTTTCTGTAAACATTCATCGCCATGCAAGAAAAATTACCAGACAGACTAAAGGACAAAATAGCGCTCTTATATAAATTAAACAGTCCTGGAAGACTCTCTAGTCTGCTGCCTTTGACTGTGATACATCAAAAACCTCAAGCACAAGATTAAGGATCTTAGTTGGAAAACTAAGAATTTAATTGTTTTGCTGAGTGAACACATTGCGAACATAAAAATGTTGAGGATGTGCTTGCATGTTTTCATCACTGAAGCCTTAATTCTCATATCTCAATCTTCAGAATATCTACTTTTATAATAAATTCATTATAAATCACTATCAGCAAAACATCTATGGCTGAAGCTTATTATTAGAGCTTCAGTGTTCTGGTTTACTTCTTAGTTTTACCACAGATGTCCTATCTTAACTTAGTGTCGTGGTTTAACCCCGTCAGCAACTACGTAAGCACCATGCAGCTTCTTGCTCACTTGGCTATCATTATTTTTTGCCAGTGGAGGGAGGGAATATGCGAAGTATGCTCATAAACTCTTTTTCTCTTCCATACATGAGTACTATGAAATGTACTAAATTAAAATCAAATCTTTAACAGGAATAAAAACAGGAAAATTCTGGCTTTAGAGTGGCGTAGTTCTGATCAGTTACCTGGACTTATTCCTGTGTCACATCAGTGTAATTAGGTGTAGATCTTTTGTTCCATATTTTCCATTTTTGTAATGAGGATTTGCTATTCAGATGTATTTCGTGTGAAAACAAGTATTTTTCTCTGCTTGAATTTCTAGGCTGCCATGGAAAATACAGATGAACTTTAAGGAGGAAATGTTCTGAAGCTATGACCTGGTAATGAGGCAGGTGTAAAAGACATCTCCCATTTGCCAGGTGAAGCAATGAGCACAAAATCAGCAGTTCACACGTTAGTTTGCTTTCTTCAACTGTGCGTTGTAAATGGGCAGACAACATGTGAGAGGCAAATGACCGCTGAATGGCGACTGCAACCCAAACCGAGTGTGGTAAAGTGGACACCAAGGGAAAACATCTGCTCAGATTTTTACACCGAATGCTGGAATATGAATAAAAGCATTACTGGGGAAACCTCAGAAGAACAAAACCTCAGCATCCCTCAGATATGCCCCTTACAGCTTCAATTAGGTGACACTCTCTTCATCTCCTCTGAGCCATCCTTTCAGTCCTACGGAATGAATTTGGTAAACGTCTCCAAGGAGGAATTTATTAACTGCCCTAAAGCTGCTTTTCTTCAAGAGCAGTTAATTTTTGTTTGCCAGATAAAAGGACTGCACCAGGTTGACCCTAACTGGCTTGGTGTTGGTACACATTACTTTGCAGAGCTCCATAAGAGAGGCCCGCTACTGTGCACCATGGGCCTTCGTCTGAACGTAACCGTGAAGCAGCAGTTTTGCCAACAGGCTCCAAATGCACCTTTGTGCTCTGGCCATGGAAAATGCCTAAGCCATGTTTGGGAAAAAGCATATCATTGCCATTGTTTCTCACAGTATTCTGGAAGATTCTGCCAGAAGTTTGACGTGTGTTCGACCAAACCTTGCCACAACAATGCCTCCTGCACTCAGAAATCACAGCTTTCTGGAGATTCTTACGAATGCACGTGTCCTCCACAGTTTTCAGGTACTTCTTTTCCCCTCTAGCAAGAAATGTTACGTAGATAATACATTCTCCTTAATGAATAATAAAGCAGTGAGAACATTGTTAGCAAGGTTTTTGTATAATTTGTTCGTCCATTGCCACTGCTACATCAACCATGAGCCTCTTTTACATGTAGATAATTATAGGAGACTGTGCAGTCATTTGAAGACAGTTTGTACTTGCTTAAATTCATATGTACATAGTGGGGATAACTGTGTAAGCTTTATCATGCTTCTTTCCTACTTTAGCATGAGACATAGGTAAGTGCTTGTGAATTTACAGAAGTTACTGATTTCTGTTGTTGGGTTGTTTTTTTGAAGCAGTTCAAGTTCTTACACCAAATAACATAAATCATTTGGAGTAAGTTCCCTCAAAAAAAGCTAGTTAACCAATCTGCTGAAAACCAGCAAACGGCTTTGTTGAAATGAACATGTCATTGGACCTGCCACGAAACCTCCCTTTTCGGTTTAAAGGACCTTTTAAATTACACTGGAGAAATTTTTTAAATCAGTATTTTTGTTTAATTGAAAAGTCAATCACTTAATTAGAAAAGCAAGCAAAACAAAATACTTACTCTTTTCTTCCAGATCGTTCTGCACTGTAAAGCTCTTTTCAAAAGGACTTTGCTAAACATACAGTTATGAACAAATTAAATATTTCGCAAATGAAAATATTACCTAATTCTCGCTAGGAATAATTGCAGAACTTACTCAAAACCCATTGGAGAAACTGAATCTGGGTTTGGGACTGGACTACCAGAGTACAGCATGATTAGATACATTCATACCATTGTCTCCATTTCACAGAGAGAGAAAAGAGAATTAAAGAAATAATAGGTATATTGTTCCTGCATTCAGACCAATGGAGTTCAGGAATGCTTTAGAAAGTACCAGAAATATTCATTCACGTCGCAGAAAGGATTATTGTAGCTCTTTCTGTGTTTGTGGAGCAGAATTTTAGCAATGTTCCTTTGAGGAGCTGCACTCCCGTGCTCTCGCAATAGCGATGCTCTGCCATGAAGCGCAGCCAATGAGTCAGGAACAAATGAGGTTCACAGAACACAGAAAGGAAGGTTATGTTGCGTAAAGTTTGCTGTAATTTGGTTTTAATTGCTTTCCAAACCGCATAATAATTTGGTTGCTAATGCATTTGCAAATTGAAGATTATGCAGGTATGAATAAGTCAATGTTACGAGGAAAATATTTTTATAATTATTCAAAGTTTAGTAAAAGAGTGGAAAACATTGCTGGTCTGCAGGATGTTTTCTTTTATGATTTCTCGGGACTATGTAAAATGCTTTGAAAATAATAATATCAAGAAGTGTCTGGCAATACTTTAACTCAAATTAGTGGAGAGATTCACAGACAATTCTGTTAAAAGCAAACATCATGCTTAATGTTATCAACAAGTAATGCTTAAAATAATCTGTTAGCCTACATGGGACAGTGTTGGCTAATGCCATAATTTTGTAGTGGAAATACTGGTCCAGTAAATAAGATGTATGTGAACAAGAAGAACTAGAAGATTAAACTATCATATATATTATGGACATGGCCACACGAGAGTTAGGAAGGAAAAAAGATGCCTCCCGTAACAGAAAGTCTATTAGAAATTTGAGAATTGCTGAAGTGTGAATAATGTCATAGCAGCCACTCAAGTGGCAAGCATAATTATATGGTATTTAGACCCATATGCTGTAAAAGCATAAACAGCTTATAATTGGAATTGTCATTTCGGGAAAGCTGCCTATTAAGAAAAATTCAGTCAAATTGGTCTCCACATGAGAACATCTTTTGTTCGTAATGCTGGATGAAAATGTACGCTAGATTTGTGTCAAAAAGAAACAAATACTGCAGTACTAATGGCATTTTAAGCTATGTGTGAATTTGTAACTATATGGCAGATGAGGCCGAGCACAGTAACTCATATTACAGCACCCGAATAACTTTCTGCCTTGCTTTAGGACTTGAGTAATTTGGATGAAAACCAGTACCTAACATTAGCACAAATAGCTATGTATTCATCTGTCTGCTAAATATAATGTCTCATTTCACGTATAAATTTGCCATTTCAGGAAAAAAAATATATTTACTAAAGCTCCATGTTCCTATTATCCCTTTTAAACAGGTGAAAATTGTACAGAAATAGTTGGACAGTGCCAGCCACGTACGTGTTTCAATGGTAACTGCAGCAACGTTACTCCAAATACTTTTCTCTGTGAATGTGACAAGGGCTTTACAGGTAAGAAACACCTTTATTTCCTGTCTTGTCGTAATGGCTTCCTGTTTTATAATAATAGTGTGCATTTTTGCTCTACTGAAACAGTTATTTTAGATGATTGCCTCACAGTTTGCAATATTCTCAGTGATTTTTTTAATAGGTCTTGTAAAATAATCAGACTTCCATGTGTCTGTTCTGAAATACTCATTTGAAGTAAAACTGTAGCAAAGCTCAAGTAAAACTGTGCAAATGATAAAGGTGTTTCACCATTGGATCCCATCCACGAGTACCTTTCTCCTAGTGGCAGTATGACAAAGGAAGACTTATAATCACTAACTCATTGATTCTCAAATACAGAGTTCGCAAGAATAGGATCAGAAGCTCTTGCTGGATGATTTAGAGCAATCAAGACACCTGTATTCATAATTTCACCATCCTATTAATAGATGTGCTAGAAAAAAAAGATGGAAATAATTTAAAGAGTCCATAATCTCATGATATAGTGGTGTATCTTGATTAAAAAATAAAACAGCTCTCATAAACTAATCAGTTTACTTATGATATATTGGACATATAAGATGATTTCATGAGAAAAGCTCGAATCAGAAAATGTATCTGATGCCATCCTATTGTAAACACTTTTTCTTAGGGGTCAGGATAGCAGCCAAACTTGAATAACCAATTGATTCTTGTACTTCACAGCAGAGATTTAGTGTGTTGGTAAAAGAGAAGTAGCAGTACTCAGAAGAACATTCTTTAAGAATGAGCCAAATGTAAAGCTAACGCTTCAATATTCAAGGGCAGTGAGGTTTTAAAAAATGTCTCTTTCTTGGATGCATCAGTTATCCTTGGCAATAACAGAATATAAATAAATCATTACGTTGAGAGGAAGAGTTAAAAGAAAAACAAAAGGAAAAAAAAAAGAGAGAGAAAAAGCATAAGGCAAGGGATCCAAGACCTTATCTTTATTTTCCTAGCGAAATAGTGAACATTCTTGCTGACGTTTCTGTTAAGTCTGTGTAGAACTATATTTTTAAAAATTGGATAGACATACCTAATTCTAAATTCCTAGTAAATCTGTTTGATACTACTCTCCTTTTCCTCCTTTCCCTCATTGCAGAGGGCATCGTGGTCAGCAGCATTCTGAGAAAACTGAAAATAATCTCTTTTTTTTCAAAGGAGTAATTAGGATTTTTTTATAGAATTAGCATTTTCCCCATGCATGGTCTACATATTTTTAGTACATTACTCTTGTCCCTTTCATCTAAATTGTGAGGGCCCATTGGTTATGAAATATTCCCTGCAAAAATCTTTTGTATCCTTGCAATCTTGACCTAATAAGGGATAAGAGGGGAGGAGAGAGGAGAAACACCCTTCTTGACACAGTAAACCTAAACCCATCATATGATGAAAGCATTTAAATGGTCTCAGCTCTCACTGATGGCAGCAAGCATTGCAATCTACTCCCCAGGTAGCTGGTAAGGGATGTGAGGGAGGAAAGGAGACTACGAGAATGAAGCAACTTCCTTTTTATTCACCAGTTTGCTAGAAGAAAATCAAGAATCCTTTCTTATTTCTAAGCATAGTAAGTGTCACAGGAGGAGAAGGTGTAAAGGTGTATTATTTTTTTCTGCTCTGATATAAATTGTCTCAGGTACTGTTGTAACAGGGAAGTTACATAAATATTTAAATATTTAAAAGGTGAGTGTCACGAGGATGGAGCCAGGCTCTTCTCAGTGACAAACAATGATAGGACAAGGGGTAACGGACACAAACTGGAACACAGGAGGTTCCACTGAAATTGGAGAAGAAACTTCTTCTCAGTGAGGGTGACAGAGCACTGGCCCAGGCTGCCCAGAGAGGTTGTGGAGTCTCCTTCTCTGCAGACATTCAAAACCCACCTGGACGCCTTCCTGTGTAACCTCATCTGGGTGTTCCTGCTCCGGCAGGGGGATTGGACTGGATGAGCTTTTGAGGTCCCTTCCAATCCCTAACTTTCTGTGAAGTGTGTAATACATCAGCATAGCTGACCAACATACACTATAATTTTGCAATTATGTTATGACCAAATGTGGTTGTTTTAAGTCTACATTTCTTCCTGTGATCCTGTGTAAAAGTGTTTGCTAGTACTAAAGCCATTTCAAGAATAGTTACCTAAAAAATACCAATCCATGTGGATCCATTCCATCGAGGCTGTGTTGTGTTCTCAGATGAGCTGTGTAACTATGAATCTTGTATCTTGAATGCTGTTCTAAGTGTGTGAAGTTGGCAGCAAATTCAAAACATTCCTGTTTTGATACTGAACTTGTGCACGGAAAACACAAACAAGACCAAGGTTGTGCAAATGATGTTTAAGACTTGATAAACTTTGATAACTTTTTTTCCTAAAATGAGGTAAGACAATGGCAGTAACTAGCTTATATGATCTGAATGATAATATGGAATATTCTTGTCACTTTAAATTGATGTAAATAAATTATAATAAAAAACAAATATAAGGGTAAATAAAGAGTGGCCCCAAGCAGATGGAGACTCCCTTTTCACAAGGAGTCACATGGAAAAGACAAGGGGTAATGAGCACAAGTTGTGTCTGGAGAGATTCCCATTGAACTCCAGAAGTCTTTTTTTTACCATGAGATCAATCACACACTGGAATAATCCATCAATGAGATATTGGAACAATCTCCCAGGGGAAATGGTGAATTCCCCTACACTGGTCAGTTTGAAGAGTCGGTTTGACAGGGGCTGACTCATCTCATTTAAACAATACTTTTACTTCAAGAGGCTAGACTGGATGATCCTTGTGGTTCCTTCCAACCTGAGACTCTGTGATTTTAAGATTTTTAACTTAATAACAAAGAGCTAACATTAGGAGTCCCATTATTCTTATGATTTAATACTCTAATTAATACCAGAATTTGCTCCCTTAAGCTTATTAATAATATTCAGAAGAAGATGATCTGAGAAAAACAAGTATAGGGTTGGTACAGAGTGGAAGGAGGTATAAAATAGGCCAATTGTGTATGAGTAGTCAATATACTTCTCTGAGCCCTGCACTGAAATGTTGTAATCTGTCCTTTCTTCTTATTACATCCTGTCTTAACTCTCTCTCCACCTCAGGCTTTCCTCATCTATGAGTGCTGTAAGGTCTAGATGCCAGAAACTGGAGAGATGAAAGTGGCTAAATCTGGGATCTGCAATTGGAGTTACACCACTGGTGATAGTGGTGCTAGTATCTATGGTGTCAGCAGCTGGAGCGGATGAGGGTCTCATCAGCAGCAGCTGAAAGGAGAGCACTAATTGGGGAGTGAGTGAATTTAATGCCAGTGACTCAGGTGATGATGGGTTCTGTGTCTGGTGCCACCTGAAGCAGGTTAGAGTCCCAGCATCAGCACATGGAGAGGGAACCAAGAGTGATAGGACTTACGTGCCTGGGCATGAGCCACTGGAAAGACCAGGATGTTTATAGTTTCCCTTGATCTTGTGTGTGCGTGCGTGTATGTTACTGTGTAATTCATCAGAGGACTTCAAGCTGGACTGTCTGGTGAGTAAGAGGCCTAGGAT
>NW_010169682.1:0-19569 GCF_000695765.1 Mesitornis unicolor
GGGAAGGACAGGTGGTGTCTGTAGGACCCTGGGGGGTCAGAGATCAGTTCTGTTCCCTCCCCTTTCCGGCCACAGTCTGTAAAAAAACAAGGAGGCCCGACGCTTGCGCAGGCTTTTCCTGGCTTCCTGGGCTGCTTCCTGTCACATCTCGGGACGGCTGGGCCTAGCTCTACGTGCTTGGCAGCAACCACCACCACCACCCGCTTCCCAGCACCACTGCGATCCCTGGTGATGAGTCACAGCGGTCAGAGCAGCCACGAGGCACTGCTCGGACACTGCCACTCGGGACTGCTGGGATTGCGTTTTGTATATAGTTAAATATCCTTTGTCCCTTATTAATTCCCTTTTCCTTTCCCGTGTTGTTTTTCATTAAACTTGTTACAGTCTTAACTTCCAACCTTGTGTGAAGCATCTTTTTCTCTATTCCCTCTTTTTTCAATCCCCCCCCTCCCAGGAGGGTACGGGACAGTAGAGAGAGAATCCTGCTCTCTGAGCCTTAAACGGAGACATCTTCAATTATTTGCATTTGGCAGTAAAATGTGTTGTGCATTCCTTATTGGAAGTCCATTTCTGCACCTGACATTCAGTGGGTGTGTTATTTTAGGTAGACCTTACTTAGCTGCATTGTTGATTGTCTGTTTACATTAAAAGAAAAGGAATTTGAAATACAGTTCACCCTGGTATGTGTATAGTTACCAGCACAAAAAAAAACCCAAAACCTTTTACAGTATAATGGGGTTTTAGAGACTTGTCAGTCTCTTGCAGTTGCAGAGTTTTATATCCATATTGCTCAATACAGCAGCTTATGTCCTAACACTATGCTGATATCCGTAATTTAGTCATCATGAACTGCAAAAGAGATTGACAGTTCTAATTCTAAAAGTGTCTTTTCCTCATTTAGTAAATAATTGAAACACAGAGTTCTTCCCCCACCCCAAATATTCTGTCTATTTGGAAAACAGATAAGTTTGTTTAGGTTTGAAATAACACCACTGTTGAGGTAGGCAACCTAATGAAGCGGGAGACTTTTTGAGTGTCTGCTGTTTTCAGCTGCTCTTAAGGAAGCGATTAGGTACTGGTGCTTAGTTCCTCCAATACAGATGCCAAATATTTTGGTGCCTCTTATTAAACAAGATCTGTGTTAATGTTTTTTGTTTTCTTTTGTCATTTATGTTTAAACTGCCATGCCACAATAAACATGCTTATTGTAAGCATATGCTTACAGCTCTGTGCTGCTCATAATCTTCATTCTGGTCCTCTGTGTCAAATGCTTTCATCCTGAAACCCTTTACAAGGTGTTAGTCCATGTGTAAATGTATACTAGTGTGTATATATTCACAAGTTTGTGCTCTGAGTTCCAGTTATTCATTTACTTGACTGTTAAACACTGCTTTAGTTAACAGCTAACATGTTTTTGTGCTGCATGGCTTGAAAATTTTCTAGTTGAATATATTCCTTATTATTTTTGGGGGACTGCCAGATAGCCTTACCTACCAAAGCAACAATAAAACCCAGATATCGTAACTATATCTACTTTTCAGAATCTGTTCTTTTACATTGCTTCTTACTTTCTGTTCAGTTTAATGTAGTGTATCTATGATGTTAACTGTTTGTAATGATTTTGGTAGGAATCTGTAGGGACCCTGTTATGCTATTCTGATATCACATTGGAATGGGGAAAATATATAAAGGCACAAGTCCATGGGGAATTCATTAGGATGCTAACTTGATACTACTATGATTATAGAAGTGAGATTTCAGTGTAAGTCTTTAGAGAACTTTTGATGATGTGGAAATGAAAAGGTGTCAATGTGCATTACAGTGTCATTAGAAAATAAGTGAAACACTAATAAAATGTCATAAAAATAAAACAGTAGCTAAGATGGTGGTTTTTTTCAGATCAGAGTACTTCTTAGTATCCCTTCAGTTTCAGCTTCTCATGTTTTGGGGTTTGCTATCAATGTGTAAGATTACCAGCTGTTCTTCAGCTGCCTTCATTAAAGCTGTCACAGAAACCATCCTTGTTTTAGAGCTGAGTATTTTTCCTCTGCTCTTGACATTTCACGGATGTATTACTCAAGCAGGGAAATTAGCTGACAAGTGGTTACCATGCCAGTTCCAAGAGTACTAAGCTCTGTAAGCAGAGGGAATCCCAAGGAATATTCCCTATGTGGTATCCCCAGTATTAGAGATGGGCAAGAGCCGGAATGGTGCAATACCAACCCTCAGGTGATTTTTTTAAAAATGGTCAGTATAGAGGCCAGCTTATATATATCCTCAAGTAGAAGGAACTCTTCTCTTGGCATTCAGCATGAGTGCCTTTTGAAAGGATTTAAACACAGATAGATGAGTAATTCTGTATGTACTCTGCCTAAGATCTTTTGCAGAACTATTTGGTAAAACAGAGCTGTAAAAATTAAGAGGTTTAGATTTTTTTTTTTAAGCATATGATTTGTAAGTTACTATTTGATTGGAAAAGATCATCTAGAGAAAGCGAGGAGCTTAAAGACCTGGAATTTGAGTTGAAACGGAAAAAAGTTTTTTGAAGGTTTTTTTCTGAACTTGTGTTCTGCAAATTACAATTGTAGTTGGACACATCTTCAGAGACTTGTTTGCATGAACATTTTCGTGTAGTAGAAGCTGTATAATGTGATTTTCAGTTCTCTAAACTGTTAATTCACAAAAAAAAAAAGTGTTATATTCCATGCAAATGAACTGGCAATTTTCCTTTCTTAGAGGTGTGAAATCGGTATTCTATCCATCAAGTTTTTTTAGATTAATTGAACACTGTTGTTGATCAGTCAAACAGAATCATGGGAAAAATATTCTGTAAACTGAAATTATGTCATATGACAGGAGCCAGGATATAGCTGGTCCATTAACTCTATTTTTGCTGATTGTATGACTTGTTATACATAATCTACCATTATTGTTCATTTATCTAGTCTCTGCAAGGATAGACTTTATGTTTGCCCAACTTGAAGCAAAGCCTTCTTGGGCATGGGTGGCAAAAACTGCAACAGGTGATTGAAGCACTTCAAAACTTTCTGAATAAATTTAAATCTTCATGCTGATGGGGGCTTTTTAGTCTTTGATACTATGGTTCACAGTATGCATGGGATATCTCCTGCTGTTGGTTTCTGCTTTTACAGAAACGGTATATTGTAAACCCTGTGCAGGTCAAGCTCTTGCCGTACATATATATTACAACATACAAGACCAGTTTTAACCATTAATAGACCAGATTGAAGCAGGAAGGAAATTTCAAGTCGCAGACATATTTGTCTTCTAAATTTAACAACTGCTGTGACTGTGCAAGAGCGCTTCTTGTGGAAGGCACGTTTTCTCTGCAATATAACTTCTGATAGATGAAGTCACTGGCTGATATGTAACATATGTATTTATATGTAATAAATCAAATTTATATTAATCATCTCTAATAGACTATTTAGAGACTGAACTATATTCACTGTAACTGAATTCAGTCAAAGCAAAGTTATCCTTAGAAATGAGGTTCACTGTGGAAATTTGTGAATATTTGCAAGTTGAGAATAGTCTAAGGACTTCTTAAACTGTGAAACAAACAGGTAGATTTTTTGTTTCTCAGCTTGACCCAAAACCCAGTGCTGTCAAAATGCAGAGATATTCTAAAGGAAAGCAATGTCTTTCCTGATGTAAAACCTTTCTTACAAGACAAAAGAGAAATACAGCCCAATTCATTCATAAATGTACCTCTACTGGACAAAGATTTGGTGCTTAAAACAGACTTCTTGATATATCTTTAAAGCATCATTCTTGTCCTATCTGGTTTGCAGAAGTGACAACAAATTAAGGGAAACTGAGTTTAAAAATAGTTGCTAAAGCTAAGGTCAGTTTAATGTCTGAGAGTCACAGATGTATGCAAATACACTTGTCACATATTTATTAACCTACAGTAAATAAATCTTACTTTCCCAATATTTAAATGGAAAACTGTGCTGTTGCTTATGGTCACTATATGAATTTCTGCAGCAGGGTGTTGGCATGACTCTCTGAATGAATAATACACAGAATGGGAACTACTGTTAACAAAGAATTTAACAGCAGTGATCATATCTGTCTATAAAGACAATGAAAAATATTTGCTAAATGTGTTAAACAATAATCAGTTTTAGACAGCCTAAAAATAAATATTCACACTCACACAGATACAGATAAGATACAATTCATTACACTGACAGAAAATCTGATATTTACAACATACACATGTACAAAATAAAGAAGATTCATAGTCCAAATTAGATGTCAGGTCCTCATAATTGGTGAACAGTGAAGCTATCATATAAAACTGAAACAATAAAGAATGACTTTTATGAAAATTTGTTGAGGTTATAGTTGTGATGGGATCATGTGATTAAAATCATACTGAGATTCAGACACTGGCATCCAGGCAATGGTGAAGCAATCCTGTCCTATGTCAAAAGTCCATACAATGTACTCTGAGCTTCAGATAAACATTTTTTGTGTTTTATAAAGTGACTATTAGTTTCTGCTTATTTTGATACAGAAGTGGAATATTAGGCCTCAACACCTTTCTCCCCAATTGCAGCAATCTTGCTTAATAATGAATGTGTTGAGTTTAAACCTTCTGAAAAATGAGTCTGTAATTTGTGTGTTGCATACAAAGTTTAGATCAGTTTAGTCACTTTAACACTATTTCACAGTTCTTTATTTCATACTCTTATGCAACTACCTAGTAAAAATATATAATGTATGACTTTGTACTACAAACTGTTAATTTATAATAATTTTGTCATCTACTGTAATTATGGCACTGTGTAATCTGTACTAGTTGACAATATTTTGGCAGAAGCATCTACTGTAATATTTACAAGGCATTTCTGGCTCTGTTTAGTTTTCATTGTGCTCCCGGTTATTCTCCTGAGTTTTTTGGATACTAGTATATGAAAATGGCTGTTGTTTACTTTGCTTCTTGACTAGTTAATCAAACATATTTTAATATCTTGGAGCTTTTCAAGAGAGAAATTATACTCAAAAAAATCCATTGTATGCAAACAGAAAAAGTAATGAAGTTCCACTGGTACTGAAGTAATTTCATACCATTTAAAGCTGTGCTCCATCATTTAATCATTCTTAATAATTTGCTTATAAATTCCTGTCTGTTCTAACCCAGCTCTCAAAGTTTTTTACTTTTTTTTTTCATTATCCCACTAGATAACTGGCGTAATTCTTAGATGTCTACAGAAGTCATAGATAGGTTGGATGGCTGAAACTAAACATGTCAAAAGGACATTGTAATTGCAATCAGAGACAGATTTCTAGAAGAGCTTAGTACACTGGAAACTCTTTGGAAACTGTATACTTATTTATTTGTGGTAGGTATTTTACTACTCAAATGGAAGCTGCTAGCTGCTGAGCACATCTTAAAGCTAATAACTTATTTTTGTAGTTAATAGGAGTTTAAGCTTCTTCAAAATTCAGACCAGACTACTGAGGAGGGAGGAGCATGTGGTTATTATGTATTTTATATAATATTAAATTTGATGTTTGTATTTTGGTTATATGTCACTAAATATACTATGACAGCTAGGTCTTGGTTTTGTGATAAGGGTAGGTTGTGTGGTACAGCAAAACTTCCACATAAATGCACAGGTTAAAATTATTTTTGCAGTTTGTTCTCGTTTTTAAATTGCAGATCATCGATGCTACAGCTAGTGAATTTTGTGGATGTTTATAGTTCTGTGTGGTACAGTGAGTGAGTTTACATCAGCATTTTGGTTTGGATCAAGAGTGTGTATTTGGAGTAAATGTCTTGTCTCCAGGTAATGGATCCCAGGAGAGTATCTGTTAATGGGAATATTGTCCCTAGAGTCAGACTACTTCTGGTTCTAAATAGCTCCACTCTTAGTAGTACCTATATTGTGGACCCTGGGCTCTCAATACCAGCTGTGTCATTCTGTACACCTCTTATTTTGCAACACTGTAAATTTTAGTTCCCGGTTACTGTTGAATTTGAATAAGTTAATGATACTGACAGCTTAGAATTGTAAAGATTTTGATAAATAAGAATGTGATTCCTTACAATTTTTTGCGAGACCCTTAGCTTCTACATTTATACAAGATTGTAAGAGAACATAACTTGCCTCACACATACAGGGACTAGAATATTACTCTGAAGGAGCAAGAGAGGTCACATATCTTTCTTTAGAAATAATTAACTCTGTAATTTAATAAAACTTTTAACACTAGGTGTCAAAATTAAATTTTCTTTAGCTCTCATCAGCTTGTGCTGATCAAAAGCCCAACACTACATTCAGCTTTTGATGCTAAGGCAGTTGTATTGTTGGAGTTGATGGAGATTACTCCTCTCCAGGACATTGGTTTTGAAAGTTGTTTTGCTATGTAGTGTATACCGAACTTGGTCTCGTTGCTGCTTTTCTGTTCCACTCAGAGTTGCTCATTTAGGTTAAGCTGTTCCTATGACCCAGTGCTTAGTGCTTTTGCATGCACAGTTTGTGATGAGCTTGTATTTACTCTTTGTTCGAAGTGGAACCTCATGATTTATCACAAAGTTAGGTTGACTCCCTGTTACTCTGCTTCATTGCAACAGGTTCTCTTCAAGTCCAGTTAATTTTTCGCAGACTTCAGCAGACTTCTTTTCACAATTTGCAATCAATAAAAAACAGAGAAACTTGTGCAAAGCGAAGTACTATTTATTTCTCAGTACAGGGCATCGTCTATGAAGAAAAAAATAGAAGAAAAACTAAAATGCAGATTACCTAACCTAAGCCCTAATCCTCCTGTTCAGCTTTATGTAGACATCAGCATGCTCAAGTGTTAGGCTGGGTGTGATAGACTGCATCTCTGTAGTTTGTGGCTTAACCTGGTTTATGCAAGTGCCTGGAGATCAGACACTATTTTTTATAAGTGTTTTGCTATGTTTTTCCATTAAAGCAGCAGAAACAACTTTGAGATATCTTCTGAGTCCACTAGAAGAGCTCTGTATGAAATTAATCCTTTGTGTTCTATGAAATCAAGCACACTTACATTAATCACCCAAGTGCAAACCGCACAACTTAGGACAGTAAGATAGCACCTTGTTCCTTGCAGTGCTATTTCAATATATTATTCCCAGTATTTGCTATGCTTATACTTCACCCAGCGTAGGACTAATGGACTATGGCAGCAGTTCCCTCTCCCACCTTAATACCACCTTTGTAGAGTCCACATGTATGAAAACCTCCAAACTCAGTCCTAGCTGGAAAACATCTTTGTAACTCAGTAAATCACTAATTTTCTTTTGAATTATATAGTAGCTGCCCTGGAGATTGGGGTAGCCCATGTTAAGGAGGAGACATAAAACGAAGACCTTAATTGTTGTCATTAGTTACTCTAGGTCACTTAAAGAAGCATCTGGGATATTCATCAGTTTCTAGTCACTTAGATCAGAAAGAACATTAAGTATGTGATAAAATACTTAGTATTTCTAATTGTTTCTTCATTTACATTGTAAAGCTATGGGAATGAGCAAGTCAGTCCCGTTTCCATGCATGCACACTTTATTTGAAGTCCGTACTCTGAATTTACCTCCCTGATGGTGTATTGCTGTGGAGTGGCTGCTGCACTGAAGGGCAGTGACATTTGTGGTTTGTCTTGGACCCCTATATTAGAAATGGGGAAAACTGAAAAAAACTATTTTGGCAGTTGTTTGTGGCCATGAACATCCAGCTGAATGTAGGAACTGAACTAGGGGCATCAGGAGTCAGAATTATAAAAGTAGGACACTTACTCTGTAGTAAGCAAAAAATACTTGAGAAAAATAAGTTGTAAATTGGGTGTTTTAATAACAAAAAGCACAGGTTTGTTGAGGTTGTATTTTTTGTTTTGACTGGAAATGTTTCTTTAAGGGATTCTTCTCCCAAATTTTCCAATTTAGGCTAAAAAATTTTCAGTTATAATTTGAATTAGTTTTGTTTATGGAATTTATTTGCTTTTCAAATTATTAGATAAATATTTTTATGTCCTGGAGAGCTCTCTTTAGCAGTTCAACAAACTTGTGATCCATACTAATTGAATTATGACTCATTTCAGAACCAACAGCAACAAAAAATTCGGGTTTCTTGTTCTTTAAAATTTTTTTCTGTATACTGTTTTCATTTTAATTCCTTTAATTAGTTTTATAATTATCCAGCTACAGAGTAGGAACCAACACTAATGAATTATTTTTTGCCAGTTCAATATGTTGTACAGTAGAAACGATAAGTTGACATAAAGCTTAATTCCAGAAAGACAAAAAAAGTTGCAATATTTGCATATTTATCAAAGCTTCTGCATCAACAATGAGGATGAAAATATTAGATAAGTTACGTCATGCACAAAAAAGATATATCTTGAATGCAGGAAGACTTCAGCACAGTTATTGATTCTGAGGAAGGTTCCATTCATTTATTCCCTCCCAAATGCTTTGTTTCTGATCACCACAGTCATCTAGTGTAATTAGTGATTTTGAAACGTGTCACCATGCAATTACTCAGAGTAATAGAAATATTCAAAACAGCTGGAAGAATATCCAGTAAAAACAAGAAATTTGAGGTCGAAGTGGAGAAGTTTTGTATTCAGTTAACAGAAAAACCAGAGGATCTACAAATAAATTTGCCATTTGTCCTGAGATAATACATTGTATTTGAAGGTCCCACATGTGGGCTTTTGTTGTGTTGAAGGGAAGTATACTCCAAAGGTACAGACTTTTCCCCAGGAAGATCCTGTTGCTGTTTCTGACTGGAATTATTTTATGTCAGCTATTATTGTAATGCAAAACTGCTTCCTTCTTTCAATAATTAAATAGTCCTCTGGAATCTGGAAAAAGCATTTAGAAGCTTTTAATTTCCTTTGATGGAATTCACAATAGGAAGAGTGAAACCTCTCTGTCATTTAAGAACTAGTTCTTGTTTACAGTTTAAGGCATTTTAAGTATTTTTTGAGTAGACTTGTGGTTCTCTGAAATGGCATTTGGATTTTGATTTTAGCCCCTGACTCTACTGCAAGGCTCCATCACTTGTTTTGCAGAGTCATTTTATTTTTATAAGGGTTGCCACAGCTGATGTGAGCCTGATGGTTATTTCATAACCATGTCTCTATTTTGCACCTGTATAGGGCAGCTCCCATGTTACTAATGTGTTTTTACTTTTCTGGGCATGATAAGAAAAGAAGGCAACATATGGCAACAGAGTGATACTTTTCCCAGTTTGATTGTGATTTGGTTTTTATGGGGGAAATGGCTTAGATGCTGAGTCAGAACATTATTTGCTTTTAAGATGTTTCAGAACGTACTGGAGGAAGTGATTTTACAATACAAATTCCTCTCAACTTGTCTTGACACACAGACTGTCATTGACTCAGAGAAGCAAACCCACTACTGTTTCTAAGAGCCTAGCCCTTTTTAATGGTTGTGTTTAGATAATGCTTGAAGCCAGTTGTTTTGAGCAATGTGATTGCTGTTGAATGTTTCATTTCTCTTAAATTTTCAATCACAGAATCACAGAATATTAGGAGTTGGAAGGGACCTCGAAAGATCATCCAGTCCAACCCCCCTGCCAGAGCAGGATCACCTAGACCAGGTCACACAGGAAAGTCAAGCCTCCAAGCCCAGTAAAACAGCAGTTTATTGCAGAATTGGTCAGCGTTGGATTGTCATAGTGTTTTCTGTGCTTGATATCTAAGCAAGTTACACACAAATAGGCAGCATCAACTGACCCCATTCTGTCCATTTCCTTATGTAATTAAGCCAATTTCAGGATCAAGCCCAAATAATTGAAGATTTCAAACTTACTGAGTTAATACCCTCTTTGCCCAGCCAGCACTTGCACTTGAGGTTGAAACATATAGTTCACAGACCTTTGCCCTAGAAGTGCCCAAGTTCACTACTGAGTTAATTTTAGCTGAGAAGAATTCAACAAAGACCAAAACCTGGTGATCTTGGCTGCTTGTCTCAGCAAGTAATATTTCTTGCAAGATATTAATGAGTCTTGTACTCCAATGAGAGCTGTATTTTTGAATGTGTTATCTGCCTGGGATTAATGATGATGCAAGTCTCCTGACACTATTAAGGTGTTTAAGATAATACAACAGTTTCTTTCATGTAAAACACTTTCATTGATTCCAGGGGTGTATATTCAATACAAAGTCACTTATGTTGTAATTTGCTAATTAAAAATTTAAAAACCAGTTTGTTGTTGAGTTTAGATTTGCATGGTTAATAATGAACTTAACACTAGAATCGAAGGGTATTCTACTTGTGTACTACTGGCAAAATTATCAATAATAATCCTAACCAGAGTCAATATTAGAATGTAAATGTGTTTCCAGTTCGTGCTTGTGATTATATATAGATGCTTTTTCATGCTTTTTAAAGTACTCATTCACGTTCAATAGGTTCTTTCTAAGCTATTGCTGGAACTTACCTTGCTTGCAGTTGAACTGAGGCACTGTTATGATGTGGATATATTTAAACATTTTTAAGAACTCATACCACAATAAGCATTCAAGCTTAAATTATTTTACCCCACTGAGTGGCACATCTAAATTTTTGAGACAATTTGGTATTTTTAGGATAGTGACCTGTGGTTGAATAGTCATCAAGGTGTTTCCCAAATCTGAGTATAGCCAAGTCTGTGCACAGCTTTAACAAAATAAGCCCTTTCTAAGCAGACTAAGTTTTTATAAGTTATACAATTGTGGGAGGCCCAGGCAGTACTCAGAAACCTTTTGGAGGAAAGCCTTTGAAGATGGATGAATCTTCCAGCTGAAATACGGGGCACGCATTCAAACTGACTCCACATACCTCATGCTGTTATTTACTGTGCCATCTTCAGTGTTCCTTAAAGATTTTGAGATGTCTCTCTTTCAGTGAGGACTATCAGCAGCTATAACAAACTATGCTGTGTTAGGCATTTACGTACCAGTAAAGACAGTCCTAAACCTGGAAAACTCAACCAACTTGTATATATAGTTCTTGGTGATTTTAATCTTGTTGAAACATTTTAGTCTGAGGTTTTACACTTAAAGCACACCAGAATATATTTTTAACTAACCTTAAAGTGACTCATACTTTCGAAGTTGATGAAACACCTCCTTGTGTTCAGGTCTGTTATGCAGGTCTATGAAGTTGTGAAGATAAAGATTATAAAAAGGCCAGTCCCCTTAATCAACTGTGTTACTGGCTGAGCAAATGAATGGGTCTCTGGGAGAGGGAACCCAAAGCCACTGTGGTCACCAAGTCCCAGAGCTGCTTGAAGGGAGCAGAGCAAATCATGCCAGTAAGAGGTAAAAGGCCAGGGACACTGCTGGGTTGGCTGAATACCTCTGAGTCATTTGGGCACATGTCCAGTTCTGTGCATTTTATCTAAAAGAGTGGGTGAAAATATGCAACTTAACAATCTCTATGCATTATTTATTTAGTTAACTATTTGGAGATAGTATTTATTACATTCAAACAGTAGAAAGAATTTCAAGAGGAAAAAAAATATTTAGCCACTAAAACAAAAGCCTGAATCTTTGCAAGTCATTAATAAACTGGAATTAGTTATTAGAAATCTTTAGATAGGTAACAAAGAATGTTATTAATGAACAAGGACTTTTGAGTGGTAAGCCCAGAAGACTAGCATCTGTTTTATATCAAAATACTTCTTTTTAGATAAGTTTTAAATAGTGCTACCTGAAAGGAGTTAATTTTGACTGTGGCCTTATACAGCACCTCTGTCTCCAGTCAAGACTGAAACTTTTCTGATTGTGCCTTTCATCCTTGCAAGAACTGGCATACTTTAATTCTTGCTTCAGTGAGTAAGTACAAAAATGCTATGTTAAAATGAAAAGTTGAAAGCGTAATATTAGTGGGATACAAATCCAGAATGAGAAATCCAAATCAAATGCCATTGCAGTACATTCTGAGATAGGAAAATACGGAATATGAGAGGAAGTCGACTATCTTGAATCCAAATTAAAAAAAATGCAGAGTTACCAACTGTCAATAATAAAATATCAATGTGTTATTTATGTATAGAAATCTGTTTCAAGTTTGTAAACATGTTACAGGTTGTACAGTTAAAACTTTTCTACCTTTCTTTTACAGCTGTGAAAGAAGTGATTACTTAAAAAAAAAACAACCTAAAGCAACCCAGCTCCAGAAGCTGTGGCTTTAAAAGCATTGCTATTATTTTATGAGCAATGACAGATTATACTAAAAGTCAGTAGGGTAGCATATCCTGTAACAGATCTTCTTTTCTTGTATAGGTGTGATTTTGAGATAGTTCTTTACATTGAAAGTTGGAATGCAAGTACTGTATTAAAACACGAGTGCTAGTTTCCTATTCAAAAGCACATACCAGCAATGTAACCTGCACCTATGTCTGTCTTTTTAGTTACAAGGGTAATGTTTAAATGATAAACACCAGGTACTCTAACTTTTCAGAGATGGTAGCAGATGCAGACTGAATTGTACTTCTGACTATCATCAGACATGAACTGATAGTCCTAGGAGAGTGCTTTGGAAGGTTTAATCAGTCATTACAGATGAAGCTGGCAGGACGGAGAAATGGGAAGGATGAACCACGTGAGAATTTCACTTTTCTCTTGTGGGCAAACATATGCACATTTGACAACCTCATTCTCCAAATCTATTCTGATTTTTTTTCCCCTCTGCCTTCCAGTATGCCAATACGATAAGCTATTAAAAAGCTATACTTTTTAATTACTAATGAATTGGTCTCATTTGTCAGATGTCTGAAAGTGAGAACACTTGGTTTTTTTCAAAGCTCCTTTGCTTGTGTGAATAAATAGCTATGTGGTCTTTACCTCCCAAGGGGTGTGCAGTCAAGAATAGGTGGAATTAGGCAATTAACAGCAGAAGAGAAAGCAGTGAAATAAGGAGTCTTCTGAAAAAATAGGTGTTATTCTGAACTGCCCACAGCCATTCTGTGGGGTTCCACTTAATTGAGATGAATAACATGGTTTCATAAAGAAACCACTGGAAGGTGCCCATTTGAATTTTCTAACTAATTAATAGTTTCTCAAGGATGCTCAGCAGTGGGGAAGTCAGAGTGCTGTTCATGCTATTACCATGTTGTCTGCTGTAGTGTCTAGTTTGCCTTTCCATGGGAAGAACAAAGTGTCTCTGATAAGGCAGATTTGTCCATCTGTCAAGGAAGAAGAGGGTCAGTTACTGTTACCGTTGGGTTCTTCCTATTACCTAAAAGCTGTAATAATTCCTAGACAGTTGTCACCTTTCTGTCTGTTATAGACAAGAGAAGAACAAATGTGTAGGTTTATTAGTTGTTATTTTCAGCTTTGCATCAAAGAAGAAGTGCAAGATAATGTTTTTCAGTATTTAAATATTTCTTCCTTTTGTGATTCACTGAAATGGACATGTTGCTAGAAATTTGCAGGCATCTGATTGTGAGCATGAGCTGCTTTCCTGGAGAATATGATACATCTTCTGTGGCCACTTCATCTTATCCGTATCTCAAAGATCTTGTAAGATAGTATATACTTGTAAGATAGTAATCTTTCGGAGACAGACTTTTGAATCTTTTATACCAGGCAGTCAGCTTTCTGAATGTTTGGAGCTTGCTTTAATGAAAGAGATCTTCAAAGCAGGTACTGAACAAACAATAGATTTTTAGCCACCTGCAGAGCACACAGGTTCTTCAGTACTTTCAGCAACTTAAATGTTTTCTGAAGGTTTTGATTTCTTTCTTCTAAGTTGTCATGTCAGTGGGTTTGCTCGCATAACTTGCTCGCAAATTTGTTTATTCACAGCTTGTCCATTCTAGACTGGCCTTGTGAAGACGTTTATTCATTTTCTGTGTTGTCATCCTAATGTCAGAGTGCAGGTATGTCTTTGTTTTCCTCCTTCAACAGCGTGGATAAAAACTTTCTGTTCCTAGCTAAGATTTACTATTTTTTTTTTGCAGGTGTTAGGCACTCAAACTTTTACAAAAAACATCCCAGGATGTATGTAAGTACTTGTAATATCATGAATAGCCAGTTCCAAATAATGTCTGAATTAGAGCCATAAAATGCATGGATTTCACATTGAAATCTTTCACATTGCCAATCTAGAAGCTAAGTTTCAAGAAAGCAGTTGTCACTATCTTGTTAAGTGTTTGTAACTCTTTTTATTGTATATGCTTCCTTTAGTATCTCTTACTGTTCTGCCGTATGTTGTTTTTCCTTCTACCCATCTATGAGCCCCTGGTGCATTTTTGCAGAGGAAGTCAGATAGATCTATACCAGTAAATATTTGCCATATGTTCAGTACATTATTTTTTTCTTGATGGTGTGTTTGTTTTCTAAGCCTTTTTTTTGACTACCACTTTTCTCGACTTTCCAAATTCAAGTAGACTTTCTGGATGGCTCAGTTACTTCAAAAGTGTTTTGCAAATAAGTTGTTTCTCACTAGGAGAAGCAACAAATTTAATCCACGTTATCCTTTCTGCTCCTTGAGAATAGGCACCTGCTTAATCCTATACAGAAGTAAATACTGTCTTGAAAAAAAACTCTATGCTCCAAGAGTGCTTGATTTTTATTTATTTTATTTTTGTCCAGAAAGGAAGAGAGATTTTTGCTTTAACTGCTATATGAAGAGTTGAATCAATACAAGACAAGACCTCAGAGGCCTTTTTTTCTCACGTTGAACTGTTGGATAAGCCTGTATCATTTTACACCTTGGTATACATGTTGCCTTCCTCCACTGCTTTCCATGGCAACCTGTGACTGCACTAGAATGTATAGTCATACCAGGAACGCTGTTACACAACAGGAGGTGAACAGACCATGGCAATCATCTTACAAATAGGTCCTTTTTATTAGTGAGACTTTGGTATTGATTTATTCACATGTCCATATTCATTGTACAGGTCTCTGAAATGTTACTGTTCAGTGGTGAATAACGTTAAACAAGCATGTATGTGAAGTGTGGGCAGGTTAATGTGTTGTGCTAGTATCTTCTTCACACCTTTTCTACAGGTATCTTTCTTCTCAATTGAAAATTGAGACTGAAAATCTACAAGAAGAGTCACCTGACCTTGGCGCTCCCATAGCTGAGGGCAAGTGAAGGATGAGAGGCAAACTGGGGTTGCCTTTAAAACCAACAGAGGGAAAAGCAAAAGAGAGGGGAAGTACAAAATGGGCACACAGTGTATCAAAAAAGACAAGATAGTCAGGTTGAAAGGTTATTAAAATAATGACATTAAAAAGTCATTGAAATCTGTAGACATCAGGTTTCTTTAAGACAGTGTTGTTAAATCTGTTGTTCCATAAGGTTGGAGAGTGCATAGCTAAGCTTTTCTATCAGTATGGAGGCTCTACTGCTTTTCACAAAGTATACAAACACATGATCTTTTAATGTCACTTTTTAAAACCAACTTGATGCAAAGGTGTTTGACTGTGTTGTTGCTATCATTTTATATGTTGATGTAAAATCATAGACACAGGTTGATTTTCTGGAACATGCTAGACATATCTTTTGTTTTTTCTTGGCATTTCTGATCTTCTTCGATTTTGAGCTCTTGTAATGAGCTCAAATACTGTAACTCAAATTCCCTTGAAGTCTTTGTGAAACCTGCAGAGCTCAATCTCTTTGAAATATGACATGAAAATTCAGTTTTCTAGTTGCTACTGCTACTGCTGCCTTTACTTTATATGATAGATCTTGGCGATTGCAAAGAGTAAGGGTGAACTACCTGGGTTATTTTTTTTAATTGAGAAAGCCATAGACAGAATATTGATAGGAATTGCAAAGTGATTAGCAAGCCATGTTACTGTTTACTGGCTTGTGGCAACTTTAACAATGTTCTTGTTATTTGTGTGCTTGGTTTTTATTTCCTAAGTATAGGAAGTTTCTGCCATCTGGAGAACACTCCCACTTGGTGTCTCACAAGCATATAGATAAATTTTTATCATAAAAACAGATCCATTAAATAGTGTATGTTGGAAAGTGAATAGTCGTTGCTGTTGCATCTAGAAGTGTCATCTTGAATGTTTTCATACTGGCCTAAGACAGACTTTTTGTTATTTATTCTAGGATTTGATAACACAAGTAAAAAGAAAGGGAAAATGTACAATGAAAATAAATCAAGTGAATACTGAATCCTTATTTATTTTTGTGTATATTTTCTTTTTTTCCTAGCTGTAAGCAATGGAAGGAGAGTAATTAGACAGTATGTGGAAAGAACACAACAAAATACAACTCATTTGCAAAGAAGAAAGTTGCATCCTGCCTTTGAAATTTGCATGTGCAGAACATGGACCTGACTGTACAAATTGCTATTCCTCTATAATTACACAGGACAAAGTTTCTCAGGGCCATTGGGACTTAGGTGCATTACTCTGTTTACCTCCGTGGGCTTTTTGGATTCAATTTTAATGATGTAATCTACTTTTTATATAGATCCCGTCACATGTATATAAAATATTAATATTAAAAACTCTTTTTGCCTCTTAGTGTGAGCTCTTTAGAATTTTTCTTCCCATCAACCAAGAAGTTCTCACCACCTTCCTGTAATTTCTCTATGGCATTCAAAAAGTCTTATTTCATAGGAAGATTTTTCCGTGCCAGGAAATCAGCTCTTTGATTATTTGACAGATCCAGAGTCTGGTATCTTGCAAAGATCACATTTCTGAGAAAAATGCTGCATCTTGTGAAGGAAAGATTAAATGCTAATTTAGTGGCAGTGTAATGCCTGTAGCTTTCTGCCTGCTTTGCCAAATCCTCTCTCTCTGCAATGTCAGTTAGGTTTTTCATGCACAAACCTAGGGGCAAATTATCTTCCTGTTTGCACTGGTGCAACTTGAGAATTACCTTAGTCAGGCAATGACATCAAATTCCAAGCTTTCATTGAGTTTTTTCCTATTCTTTATGCCACAGTCAATGCAGGGAACTGACTGCAATGTGAACAGGATTGTGTTGGCGTTATGCTCTCTTGAGAACATTTTCTGGTAGGAAGGAAGAGGAATGTTTAAAGCGTACATAGGAGCCTCTTCAAAATTCTCTGCAGCTGTAGTCTGACAATATTACACAGACTGAAATGTTTGCTTATCAAAAAAGCTGAAATGTTTAAAGAATATTGATCTACATTTCTTGTCAGTTTACTGTCTCCATTGGCACAACATTTGGATGGATTCTGATTTTATGAAACGGAGAGTGCCTCAGACTTGCATCTGCAGTGAATACTCTGTTACCTCTTTCAGAGCTTTGGAACAATAACTCCTTCCCACCTAAACACTTACAGAATGTGAAACATATGACAGATCTGTGCAAGTTGTTCTTATTTTCCACCTTATGTTATAATGGCAACTGCTGCCAATCGACAAACAAGGAAGTTTGGAAATAGCAAATTTCTGTGAATGCTACAGGCTTCCTTAATTTACTTGAAATTAAGTTCAAGCACTGTTCAATTGTTAACATTTTTCAAAACCAAGATAGTGTCAGTGTTACTGACATCAGATGTTCAACTGTTTATATCAACTTTGTGTTGATGTCTGCCAGATCACATGACTTGTTTTCTGGTGCTTATCCAACCCTGTCCAGAAGTTGTGAGAAAGGAGTCAGATAGAAAATTTCTATGAGAATAAGAAAAAAAAGAATTAAAAAAATCAAAGTGAAAGAAGCATTTTTGTGATAGCTTGCAGCCAGCTGAATTGCTGAGCAAAGCCATGATAAATGAGAGTAGAAGGTTAAGTTATGTAGGACCTGGCAGCTGACTTTCAGTGAGAATTAGAGTACTAAATTGAATTTAGACACAGAAATTACTGGTCCTTTCCTTTTCTGTGGTTTCTTTTGTATAACCCCATGTTACTATTTAATAGCATCATTTTCTTTAAAGCTGTGACGCTATGTTCTTATTTGATCTTGCTTGTAGGTGTCTTGTTGCTGTATAACCATGGTAATCTTACCCTAGAGAATGCGTAAGAAACTGATGGGGAAGCAATAATGAAAGTGTTCCTAATTTTACTACAATAGTTCTCCATAATCCGAACACAACACTGTCTGTTTCTTCCTGCTTCTCAGCAAAGATTTAAAAGCTGAGTGAGTTGCCATGTTACTTAAGACTTCATTTTTTAAAAAAGTATACTCCAGAGCATTTGCTAGAACATTATGAAGTATTATCATAAATTATTAAGCTGAACTATAATTGTCAAAATATGTGAAAAAAAGCACATCTGGCAAGCCTGGTTTTTCACTCTCTAATTCAAGTGACTCAGTAATTCACAATGGGTCCTTCTGACAGTGCAAAGAAGACAGACACTGTGGCAGGGTAGCATGTGGTTCCTGGGCTTCTTCTAACATTGCAGGCATTTCTTGTTCGGTCTAATCCACAGGAGCCTAGACCCAAGTTAAGGAAAGTTGGACTCATAGAATTGGGGAAACAGACACACAGAAACCTTGTCAATCATTAAATTCAGTGTCATGCAGCCAGGTATATGTAGTAATTTCTGTATCTTGAGTATCTCAAATGCTTGTGGCTTTTTGCATCTACTGTTTCAATCCCCTTTATTCCCCTTGATTACTAGATAGTTATACTGTAATTTCCAACCTAAATCTGTTTATGGCCAATTTATATCATCTGTTCTTGTGCCAGTGTCAACCTTGAGGTAAAATGGTTCTTTTTCCATGCTGCTGGTTAGTTCTATGATGAGAAAGAGTGGAAAACAGGTAAAATCCTTCTCTGCACTCATTTTGTGAGGTTATACAAACCAAGAGTTTCTTCTTTAAAGTAACTTTTATTTCCCTCGAACATACTACTAATGCAGATGGAATTTATTTTCCTTGGGTGGAGTTGTCTACATTAGTCCAGATGAGGCCTCACTGGTACAGTTTAAATACCTCTCCTGATTTAACCTTTCACAGCTGTATTATGGTACAGGCTTGTGATTATTCTCTGATTGGGCATTAGATCCAAATGTTTTCCTCTATGTTTCCAAATAATGAGATGTTTTAGCAAGTCTCCTGCAGCATTATTTTTATAATATGACTGTCAAAGAGAATATTTAATAACGATATTTTGTGAAGGGTTTGTGCAGGAAGGATGGCTGAAGCGGAAAATCCCTAGTTCTTACTTGTGCCGAATCCCTGAAACACAGTAATCACCTCCAGGTGACATTCGCCTGCTGCCATTTTTCTTTCTCTTTTTGTGAAGTTTATGGAAATATTTTGGACAGAATTTACCTTTACAATAACATTATGACCTTTAGCTGTATCCAAGTGTGATTTTGGAGGTCTTTAATGGATCTTACTGTTCTTTTATTGTGTTCCTCTAAAGTGATGTTGATTGCAGAAGTTTCTGCACTGTCTTTCCTGTTCTTTTCCTGTCTTCACTGTATTATTACATAAGGCTACTCTACCACCATTTTATATCCTCTAATACATGTAAAGCACTTAACAATTGCTATTCTATCTCATTGCAGTTGTCTCTGATTCACGTTCTCTATAAGGCTGTCCTCGTTTGGCAGGGTCATTTCCCCAGGATCTTTGGGTTGTTTTTTTTTGGGGGTGGGGGGGGGGGGTGGGGGGTG